>NW_025213108.1:0-8058 GCF_004010195.1 Chiloscyllium plagiosum
TATAAAGTGATTCTGGACCCATTAGCTTAAATGGCGCGTCTGTTGTGCAATTTACTTATAATGCAATATTGCATGAGAACAGAGCTATCACATTATATCAGAAAGGACTGTACTTCGATCAAGTCATCCCTTACTCTCAGTTCCAATGGCAACAAGCCACAAGTAATTTCACATTCCACTCCAACTCATCAGAACCCAGGAAAAAGGAGTTGTGCACCACTAATCACTGCTATCCATGCATTCAGTATAGGTCCTGAATGGACAGCATTGAGGCCATTGTCAAAGGAGTGAAGTCCTCACAAATGTGTGTGCACTAGGCACTTCACATTGAACTGAGCTTTAATACTCAAGATCCAAAAGTCTTGGAATCACTGTAGCTATTGGTTTTGACAGCCCGGGTGAATTTTCTGAGTGATGTAGTGCACATCCTGGGAAAGATGGCAGAAGTTGTGTGACAATGTTGAAGTTTTAAGAGATGTTTGTGTCCTGATTTCTTTTTATGAAGAAAAATTGGAAGAAATGTATGGAGCAGTCTGCTCAAAGCCAATAAAGTAAACAGTTTGTGAGCCTTGGTGATTTTTTTAACAATGGAGGTAGCCTGACTGGGTGTGGTCAAGCTCCCACAGAACCAAGAGTTTTAGTTTTAGCTTTCTGCAGTTGCTGGAGTCTTGGAGTAGAATTCCGAAGCTCTTATTCCTCTCTCTGTTACTGGTAAAATCTGGGATTTGCGTCCTGCTACTAAAATTGCATGTAAGACAATCCATCTTACTGAAGGGTGCGATTATGGGTTGCTACCCTATATTGAGCTGAAAAATGTGTTGCTGGCAAAGCGCAGCAGGTCACGCAACATCCAAGGAGCAGGAGAATCGACGTTTCGGGCATAAGCTCTTCTTCAGCTTATGCCCGAAACGTCGATTCTCCTGCTCCTTGGATGCTGCCTGACCTGCTGCGCTTTTCCAGCAACACATTTTTCAGCCCTGATCTCCAGCATCTGCAGTCCTCACTTTCTCATCCCTGCTACCCTATATTGCAGTAGTTAATTAGTAGCAGCTTATGTAAAACTTTATTAAGCATTTCAATAGAGTTACAGTAAAGGCAATCCTTTTGTTTTATTTTTATTTTGTCTGTAGTTTAACTGTAATGCCAAAATAAAATGTGTTTTGCTTAAAGTCGAGTAGTTTGACCAATTGAATTACATCTGGAACACAATGCCTTACATTTATCTTTAACATAAGAAAAAGTTAAGGTCTAGACTATATTCTTAACATATTTTGAGGTGGTTTAGTCTGGTCCATAAAAGTTGCCAATCCTCAGAATATCCTCTATGTCCCTGCTACCCAAGCTTGGGAAACTTTGAACACTGGGGGTAACAATCAGTAAGTGGAATTTGTCAGGGGGTCCTTCTCCAATCATAGGCTGCCTCGCTCTCAAGCTTGTTATGAATAATGTTAACAGTAAACCTGTCAAAAGGAAACAACAATCAGCATCCAATTCAATGACAACAATGAGGGGGAGTGGAATCACTATAGGATCCAGGAACTGGGAATCTTTCACCCAAAGCCAGAGTAAGCTGAGAGACAGTTGTCATTTGCTGAGATTAGGGTGAGAGAGTTTAACAAGGAGAGGATAGTTTTTTGCCAATTCTGGGGGTGGTTACATTTTGCCCAATCCAAGAGGGCACTAGCTTTTGCTGACTCTGGGAAATTCATAGTCTCTTGGAAACAATGCAGCTTTTAATGTCTTTATAAGTGACAATGTTTATAAAGATGTTCTCAAGCATGTGGGAACACACTAAAAACTTGGATTGCATCCAAGAGACCATAAATCCCACCAAATAAACAATTTCACCCCAAAACAGCAAAGACAGATGTCCGACTGAAAATGTAAAAACAATTAAATGCGCTTCAAGCAATTATTTGCTTTTTAAAGTCCTTCCTTTTTGTGTGTAGTTTGTAGGTGATGAATCCTGGCTACCTCACACAAAAATCAGAAAACCTTCCTGAGATGAGGTTTTAATTAGCCCAACACAATGAAAATAAAATTCTTAACAGAAGTTGGACTATTCAGAGCCCACTCAGTGTCTTTTTGATTCAGTCAAAGAGAAAAAAAATTGAATCTTGGGGGCTGGACCTATTGTGAGAAAATACAAGCACAGACCCTTTGGAAATGCTTCAGCATTCTTGGAGAAAGAATATCTTCACTCATCTCTAAGAAGCTGTCATTTTTATAAAAAGGAAACAAACTCCAAATTTAAAGCAGCATTTAGAACAGCAGAAGTATTAACAGATTTGCATTTTTGTACCACAACAATCTTCATAACACAGATTCAACAAGAACAAGGAGTGGCACGGTGGCTCAGTGGTTAGCACTGCTGCCTCACAGCACCAGGGCCCCAGGTTTGATTCCAGCCTCGGGCGACTGTCTGCGTGGAGTTTGCACATTCTCCCCATGTCTGCGTGGGCTTGCTGCGGTTTCCTCCCACAGTCCAAAGATGTGCAGGTCAGGTGAATTGGCCATGCTAAATTGCCCATAGTGTTAGGTGTATTAGTCAGAGGGAAATGGGCCTGGTTAGATTGCTCTTTGGAGGGTCAGTGTGAACTGGTTGGGCCGAAGGGCCTGTTTCTACACTGTAGGGAATCTAAACTTTAATTGTTTAAGAATACCTAAAGACAACAAAATGAGTATAGTACAATGGTATCAATATTCTGACAGTATTCTTCCAATCTAGACTTTATTTTACCTGCAGCACAGGGGTGTCTAATGGCTGTCCTCAAGATGTCACTGTCACAATGTAATGGTTCACATCAGCCAACTAAAACACACACAGCAGGAGTTGCTGTTTGTTTTTAACCCATTTTCCAGGAAAATTAAACACAAGCTCTGCATCTTGAGACATAATCAACAGGAATTAGCTTTCTCTGAGAGGAGACATTGTTAACCCTTCACTATCTCTTATTTATATGATCAGAATTATTGAATTTCTGGTTGAATGGCAGCTAGCTCAGAAAATGTACAATCTTGATTCCCAGTATTTTTAGACCTCGACTTATACTCATGTCTAGGACTGGTAAGGAAGAGATTAGGCAAAATGTGGAAAAGTAATCTAGATAATTGATTTGAGTATATAAATAACTGTTAATTAACATTTCAGACAGAATAAAAAGCTTGGGGAAAATATCTTAAGAGCACATAGGTAGGAATAGGAAAGATAGAATCATCCTTAATTTCAAGACTAAATCTGAAGACAATTCTTGAGTTACCTTCTCCTGGACCAGTTCACCTTGAACTCAAATTTATAATGTGGCTTTAAATCTCACTATAAAAGAGAAATGGGCAAAATATTCAGCCATGTGATTAGTGGGCATTAGTGGGCATTAGTGTCCCACCTCCACCTCCATTGGATGCAGAATGAGAAATTCCAGTCATATGTGCAAACAGAATAGCCTAATTTTGAAAGCCTCCTTGAAAGCCCACAAAAATCTGATATTAACTGAAGATCCCTATCGGGATCCCATGGAGGTGTAGCTAGGTTACAATTCTAAAAGTTTCATAAGATAGTATACATGGATCATCAAACTTGTGGTTCTAACACAACTTTATAAAAATAGTATAGAAGATACTGAAAACTTGATTTGTGTTGAGTGGAATTTATGTTCAAAGTTCCCTACCTAATACTTCCCTTGGATTATTGAATAAACCAAGATCCCAGGCCAATATTACTGAGAAGTCATGTCAATGTTGATACAAAAATACGCTTAGGAAAGGGGAAAGAAAGATACAATCCCATGAGCATCTCATAAAAATATCACGATAAACAAAATCATTTAAAAATAACTTCAGAAAAATCATATTAAGAGATAATAACAAAATATTAAAATAACCAAATTCACAGTTTCCTTGTCAGCTGTATCAATAAGGTGGAATCTACTTGTGGATCTGGAAGTCAACCAAGCATTCATAATGAAATTCCATTGCACATCTTTGTCAACATAAATCCAGAGCTGGATATGTTAAAAACCTTTGAAGGCATTCGAAAAGTTCAGCTGTGTGGTTCAAACTTTGAAGCAGTAAAACAGATGATTGCGTTAAAAATTGAATAAAAAGATTAAAACAAAGGATAATTGGCACAATCAAATCAGAATTTCAATGTTGTATCATAACAAAAAAAAAACACAACTCTGTAGATAATGTATAATAATTTGAAGACTTGTCAATTTTCACCATGCTGTCTATGTACTGACCACTTATCTTTCAAGAACAAAACCCTATAACAAATCAGTGAAGTCAGCAATATGTTTTGAACTTTAGGAAAGCAAGTTTTGAGGAAGACTGAAAGAGTCTGTAAAGACATATGGATAGTTTAATTGAGTGCTCAAATGTTTTTCACATTGAGTATACAATTTGGGAAAGTGTGAGATATCCACCTTGTTGGGAAGAGTAGATGAACGGTATATTACTTGAACTGAGAAATTGCAGAATGTTGCAATACAGGAGTAAACTGAGTATCCTCATGTTTGAAACACGAAAGTTAGCAAGCAGTTACTGGAAGTAATTTGAACGGCAAATTTAATGTTAGCCTTTAGTGCAAGGTGTATAAAAATAGGGAATTCTTCTTACAAATGTACGGAAATTGGTGATACATTCGTAGGACCCACCCCACAATTGCACTTTTTTCATTAAGGAGGAACATATTTACATTGAAAGTAGTTCACAGAAAGTTGATAGGTATGATTCCTAGGATAAAGTGGTTATCTTTTCAGGAAAGGTTGAGCAGATTGGATCTTTACTCAATAAAGGTTTAGAGAATGAGAGGTGATCTTTTTGAAACAGTAGCTTTGAGAGGTTTTACTGGATAGATGCTGAAAGAATGCTTTCCCTGTGGAAGAATCTAAAACTGTTTCGTACTGTCGAAAGGAGCCTTAGCACGTTGCTGCATTTCATCTTTGCATAATTGATATACCCAACTATCCACTCATCATGTTCAAATATGATAACTAAGTGATGCCTAGTATTCCATCTGGTTTTGTTCTGATTGTACTTTCTAGTAGTGATTAGATGTAACTCAATGGCTTACTCCACTATTTCAGTAGGCAATTAAGAAATGAGCACAATGTCATTGTCTAAGGTTACATATAGGAACAGTAGCAGCCCATTCAGTCCATCAAGTCTACCCTGCCATTCAGTAAAATCATGGTTGATTGAACACTTTATTGCATTTTGCATATCCCATCCTCATAATTTTGTATGCCATTGGTAATCAGAAATCTTTGAATCTCCACCTTAAACATACTCCATGACTGAATTTCCACAGTCCTCTGTGGTAGAAAATTCCAAAGGTTAGCATGCTCTTTATTTTGCCCAATCTTTCTTCATAAGACTGTCATGCTATCCCAAGATCAAGTCTGGTGAATCTTTGTTGTACTTCCTCTATAGCAAAACTACCTTTCCCAAGAGAAGACGGCCAAAACTGTGAAAGTACCTTAGGTGCAGTCCAAACAAACTCCACTTCCATCAAAGCAAGACTTCACTCTTCCTATACTGAAATTCTCTTGCGATCAAAGCTTAATATCCTGCTTGTCTTCCCAGGAACTAGCTGCACCTGTATGCAAGCCTTCAGTAACTTATCACCAAAGTGCCTTTGTACATTTACACTTTCCAGCCCCTTAATACTTAAGAAATATGCTGCACATTTGTTGCTCCAATCAAAGTGGGATAACCTCACATTTGTTTTCACACTAGAGTCAATCTAGCATGCTATGCCCATTCACTGAGCCTGTCCAAGTAATTGTGTAGGCATTTTACATCTTCCTCACAACATGTTCCCCATTAGTTTTATATCATTTGCAAATTTGGAAATACTATATTTTGTCCCCAACTCAAAATCACTGATGTACATTTTGAACAGCAGGGCGCAAGCATTGATCATTGCAGTGCCCTACTAGTCACAGCCCGCCAAAGAGAATTTCACAGTCTGAATGTGTGAGATAGGTGCAGACTAATTAAGCAACAGTTTAAATAGTTAGTCAGTCATTCACAGTTATCCACAGTTTTCAGCCAGTGTCTCAGACTCTGCCATTACATCGGACAAGTTAGGTTATTTTTGTAGCTGAACTGGATCATAGTTTATAGCTTTGGCGATAGGACAGTTCTACCAGTGTGACCCACACATTCTAGAAAATAAAGGGGAGTATTTTCTGGAATAGTATTTCCATTTCTCCATTTAACATCACTGGGTAAAAGCCATAGGTTAGAGTTACACATTTTCCTGGGTTTAATCTCCTCTGAAATTCCTGCCAAAAGTAAATCAATCATTCTTAAAGAGTTCTGTTTAATTTTCAATGTTGGCAATAGCTACTCAAGTGACACAATTAACATGTCTGTTCAAAGTTTCTGTGACAACATCACAAACTATCATTAATAACCACTTGCGCACTTAAATCACCTCCAACATAGAACACTGTACAATTTATGTAAAACGTCAATGGCCCAGATTCTGCAATCATGAAAATGTTGAGACTATCAGAGTTCACCATTATTAAACAGTAAGTAAGCAGCACATTCTAACAATTGTACATACACACTAAGTTACAATTCAAGTTGCTGTTATTCCAAAATTTTTGTAACTCTGGTACTGTAGATACTGTCTATTGAAACACATGGAATACATGAATTTGCTGTTCTTTCCCCCTAGACAACCATGAAATTCACCAGAAAAAAATTAAAGATTGACCATTCCAGTTTAAGCAAACTTTTCATGACATAGTAAGTCTTAATTATTACCAAACATAAACCTAACACTATAAGTTTGCTTTTAATGGTGTGTCGTCTCATTCTGACTGATTTTAAGTACTGTTGGAAATACTAAATAAAATAAGATTTTTCCGTTCTTCTCCTTTCTATTGCTTTTACCTTCCTCCCTCAATACAATCTTTCTTGCTTTCTCTCTATTCTGTACATAATCTGACATCGAATTAACTATTTTAACATAAGTTTCTGGTTCAGACTCTGCATTACTCATGAAAGATTCTTTAAGTCTTACTGGTGAAGGAGATAGACATTCGCTTGCCTTGTTGATACAGGTATCATATTCCTTGTCGATTTCTGACTGCAGCAAGTCGCAATACAAAATTCCATGGAAGGTTTGAGCATGGCTATAGACATATTGAGCAGTTAATGCAGTTTGTTTGCTATCGATTGCAACCTTAGACACTTACATTCATGAAGCTCCATTATTACATACCCATTCAAAGATGTGCAGGTCAGGTGAATTGGCCATGCTAAATTGCCCGTAGTGTTAGGTTAGGGGTATGGGTGGGTAGCATTTCAGCGGGGCGGTGTGGACTTGTTGGGCCGAAGGGCCTGTTTCCACACTGTAAGTAATCTAATCTAATCTAATCTAATTTCTTTATCAATTCACAACAATTCTTAATCTTTGCTTTGTATCCAAAACCAAGTGGAATGCTAACCCCTGAAATTGACAGGACTGTCCTTTGGAGCGGCATTGGTTAAACTGGGACTGTATTTTATTGGGTTTCAAAGAATGAGAGGTGGTCTCATTAAAACTTAATACTTAATGGGGTAGATAGATGAGGTGCGGGCAACAGCAGAAATTGCTGGAGAAACTCAGCAGGTGTGGTTGCATCCGTGCAGAGAAAGCAGAATTAAGTGACCCTTCTTCAGTGCTTTGGAATTCTTTACAAGAGATAATTGTGGACAGTTGGTCTTTAAATATGTTTAAGATAGAAATTGATGGATTTCCAACTGCCAGTGGCAACACAGGGTTGTGGGGATGTGATGAGTAAAAGCATTGAATTGTCTTATCAGGCAAGTTCATACTGAATGTCAAGGTTGTCAAGTCTACTTGGTCTACTTCTGTTCCTATATTCTTATAATATCTGCCTGATTAATGTGTTTGAAAGTTGCATGGTGGGTCACAGCAGAAGTGGAGTAGCATACAGTAAATGAGAAAAAGATAACTTCATCTAAGTATGTAAAATAAATTTATGGGAAAAAAGTGACCAGGAAGGAACAGGATGATTCTCAGCTGGTGTTGTCTCT
>NW_025213108.1:10226-30685 GCF_004010195.1 Chiloscyllium plagiosum
CAGTGGTTAACACAGTTTTTAGGCGATCAAATGCCTTTCGACAGTACTCTGTCCACAGGGAGTTCTGGTCCATTTTTAACAATTCGGTGGCTGGAGCAGCCACACTGCTAAATTTTGGCATAAACTTTCGGTAAAATCTAGTCAATCCGAGGAACCGTAGTACTGCAGCTTTTCTTTTGACGATGGTGTGGGAAATTACCTAATTAGTTTCATTTTCATATCTGATTGGGTCATTTGTCCATGTCCAAAAACGTAGCCCAGGAACATGACTTGGGTTTTCACAAATTCACATTTCGCTAGATTTACCACCAAGCCTGCCTTCTGAAGTCGAGCGAACAAATCCTAAAAACACTGCAAATATTCCTTCCATGATTGACTGAAAATCACTAGGTCATCAATGTATACCACATAGTTGGCTAATCTGGCAATGACCTTATTATCAATCTCTGAAATGCAGCTGGAGAGTTTTTCATACCAAATGCCATGACTTTGAACTGATATAGTCCATTTGATGTTATGAAAGCTAAAATTGCCTTTGCTGTCTCTGACAGAGGTACTTGCCAATTGCCTCTGAGCAAGTCCAAGTCAGACATTTAAGTGGCTTCTCCCACTTTTTCGACACAATCCTCCAAACATGGAATTGGATATACATCAGTCTTTGTAACGGCGTTGACTTTGCGATAGTCCACACATGACCACTGGGTACCATCTGGCTTTGGCACCATGACTATAGGAGAGTTCCAGTCACTGTAACTCACTTTGATTATGTCATCTTGGAGCATGCACTCTATCTCCTTCTGAACCTCTGCCAACTTTAGGCGGTTATGCCCATAAGGATGTTGCTTAATCGGAACAGCATCTCTACTATCTACATCATGCACAATTAGCAGTTCCATTTTATTTCCGAATATCTCTTCATGTGAGTAAAAAATCGTTCAGGTCATTTCGATTTTCTTCTGGAAGGTAACTCAATATTTTCTCCCAATTTTTGACAACTTTCTCATTGTTCAATTTGATTGGAGGAATGTCAAATTCAGAATCTTCTGAACTTGTTTTTTCTTTCTGTGTTGTTAACATGAACACCTTCTCCTCTTGCCTTCCTTCTCCTTTTGAGCATATTCACATGACACACTCTGTGAGATTTCTTCCTGTCTGGAGTCCTTAGCAAGTAGTTCACATCACTAAAATTCTTCTCAATTTGATAAGGTACATGGAAACCTTTTTTTAAAAGGCTCGCCTGTCACTGGAAGTAACACCAATACCTTATCCCCAATTGCAAAATTGCGATTTTGTGATTTCTTACCTGCTTATTGTTTCATTGCATGCTGCGATACTTTTAAATGTGGTCGAATCAACTCTCCAGCTTTATGCAACCATTCCTTACCATTTGACACATCGGCCAAATGGGTGGCCTCTGAATTCTGACTTACTAATTTCTCCATAAAGAATTTTAACTCTCTTCTTACTTCGTGCCTAAAAATTAATTCAAATGGACTGAATTTGGTCGATTCGTTCGATGCATCTCTGATTGCAAAAAGTTCAAAAGGAATTTCCTTATCGCAAATATCTGGACGATCCTGACCATAAACCCTCAACATGGTATTCAGTGTTCGATGTCTTCTCTCCCGCAAACCCTACGATTCTGTACGGTATGAATTGTTTTATTCCCAAGTTATCCATCACCTCCTTGAATAGTTTGGATGTGAAGTTTGATCCTTGATCTGACTGGATCGCGATTGGTAGTCCGTATCTAGTAAAAAAAAAATAAGTATCTCATCTCCAACCCTTTTAAGCTGTGATGCTGCATAATGGGATTGCCTCAGGAAATCTAGTCGACACACCCATTATTTTTAATAAATACTTATTCCCACTTTTTGTTTCACGTAGGGGACTTACGCACACAATCAACACTCTTGTGGAATGTTCTTCAAGTGCCGGATGAGGTATTAAAGGTGCAGGTTTTAGTACTGCATGTGTGATCTGTTTGACACGTCTGGCAAAATTTAACTGCATGTCTGTGTAGCCCAGGCCAGTAAAAATACATTTGTAGTTTAGCCGGTAGTGTCCTCACCTCGAAATGACCTTCAAGGGTAGCTCGTGCACCACTGGCAGCACCTTTCTATACCCTACTGGCAAAGCAATTTGTTGAATTTCGCTCCCTGTCTGATCTGCTTGAATGTGAGATGGTCTCTATTTCTTCATTCAGACATCATTTGTTAAGTAAGAACAGACAGGAATGCATTCGTTTTCTTTCTTGCTAAATGCATTTTATATGACTGTTTTGACTCCTCAGTATTCTGCTGGAAATCAATCAGCTTAGCAGAGCTAAGAATACTTGCATGTTTTTCTACTTGCTCCTTCTCTGTTCTACTTACCTGATCAAAGAAGGTTTCGGATAACTCTATGCCAGCTCCCTTATCTGTGCCTTTGATGTCTTCTGCATAAACCTGTACATTGGTGATCTTGAAAAATACTGGACTTCAGTTGCCTACGTCTCCACTGACTTTTAAACTAGAGTAGGCAGGACGCCTACTGGTGAATCAGCTATATCATTTGCGAGGACAAATTGTATTCCTGGGGTCCAGTACTCCTACCACGCATTCCCCACTCTTCTCTGGACTCCCTAGCCTCACTTTGCACAATTGAGCACTTTTGGACTCACCATGAATTCCTGTTACCAGTACCTTCTCTTGCAGTACTCTCTCGGGAGTGCATATTTCCTCATCCCCTCAGCATTACAGACTGAGAAGATCCTGTGTTCCTTAATAATTGGAACCTCCTTACCTATTACTCCTGGCCTATGTGAATAGACTTTACCCTTGCATGTGTATTTTTAAGCAGATCTGCCACGTCCTCCTTAATCAACCTCTGATCATCTTGTACATTCTGCGTCAGTTGTCTAATTTCCATTGTACTTTTTGTTACTCGTCCAAAAAACAACTGCCAGACTTGTCTGGTTTTCCTACGTCTGGCTTTCCCCTCGCCCACCAACACTGTGAGTTCGTGTGGCACACTTTATTAAAATGAAAACACCGGAAATTTTTAACTTCTTTGTCCCCTCAAGGGTTTCTTTTTTTTAACTTGTCGTAAATTATGCTTATGACCTTCACTAAGATCTGCCTCTCCCTATCCCCGTGAGGTTATCTGTTTGCTCCAATTTCTGTTCCTCATGGACTGAAATTGATTCTGGAAGCCAAAGTGAGTTTATGGACCAATTCATAATCATCAGTCACATCAGCAGCTAACCTTGCTGTTTTAATTCTCTGCTCTTCTACAAGCTTGCATTATGTCAGGCAGTGAAGTTTTGAATTCCACCAAAATATTTACCTCTCTAAGGTTATCATAGGTTTGCTTGACTTTTAAAGCTCTTATCCATCTATTGAAATTACTTTGTTTGATCCTTTCAAACTCAATGTAAATTTGACCAGAGTCCCTCTTAGATCCCTGAAACGTTGCCTATAACCTTCTGGTACAATCTCATATGCAGTTAAAATGGCATTTTTCATCTCCTCATACTCCCCAGATACCTCCTCTGAAAGGGATGCAAATATGTCACTAGCCCTACCTACAAGTTTCGTTTGGATCTACAAAACCACATTGCCTCTGTGCACTGCATTTGTTCCGCAACCTTTTCAATTGAGTTGCAAAAGAATTCTACATGCTTTTCATCAAATTTAGGCAAGGCTTGAATATACCTAAACAGTTTCTCACTGGGCTTCTGACTACCAGGGACTTGTTCATCCTCACTCTCTTGCCCACTAACCCTTCCCTCTGCCGTTATGTCCAGCCTTTTACGCTGACGTTCCATTTTTGTATGTCAGTTTTTGCTGTTCAAAAGCTCACTCTTTCTTTCTCCTCTGCTGCTGTTGTCTCTTTTCTCTCTCTTCTGCTGCTCTCTTTTTTTCTCTCTCTTCTGTTTTTAATCGTACCTCAAACTGTTTCATTTCTGCTGCCCCTTCATTATCTCTGGCCTCAAACACGAGCAGGTATATTTGCGTTTGAATTCTTGCTACCTCTGTAGATTCTGATGGTTTCTGCAATAAGTTTAATTGGTGAGCTCCTGCTGTAACTATGTCTCCTTTCCTCACAGAAGCAGGCAGCTCCAATTCCAGCCTCTCTGTTATTTCTTGCAACTTGGTCATATTCACTTTTTTGCAAACCTTCAAAAGAGACTGCATCCATATCCAGAAAATGTTTGGCGACTGAAAGAGCCATTGCTATTTCAAGCTTTGTCTACCCTACAAAACCAACACCCGAAATAAAGACAGAAGCACTTCACACACACTGTTTAAAATTCCGCAAAGAGCCCGCAATCTGTTAGGGACTCGGCTAGACCACTCAAAACATTTTTAAGCAGGCAGCCCAGTGCATAACTTTGCATCTTGTTTCGGTAAGTGTACAATGGAAAACCCAAAGTGAGATACCTAGGATGTCTACTAGATTTGAAAACAGACAAAAACTTTATTTACAAAATTACACAATGAAACACAAAGAACAGAATGAAGAACCCCTACAGAACACAGCCTATTCAACTAGAATTAAGTATGCTGTTCCAAATATACGCAACAGTCCCAATAAGCAAACTTCCTTTAAAAACCAGTAAAAATGGAACACATGCTTACAGGGTGAAGAGCCAAAAAGGAGAGTTTCCACACAGCTCACTGTTGAACTTCCCAGCTCAAGCCTCAACTGAAAACTACTCAGCTTAGCTCAGCTCAGCTAATTCAGCTAAAAAGAGCTGACCACTCCCTTTTCATTATACAGGTCACTTCTAAAGCACGACCACTTTGGCATGAAGTTTTCATATAAATAAAAGGCCTCTGAAAACCCTTTTCATCTGTGTAGCAAACCAGGCTGATCGGAGTCAGGCCCCGTTTTTTTGCCCTTCTGAAAAAAAATCAAGGAATATCTCTTGGAGCCAAGGAACAGCTTTTAGACAAAAAGGGACTGAGAAGACAGCGAAGACAGGCTAGTGTTCTGTACGGAGGTCACAATCTTTTGGGAATGGTTAACTCTATCAGCGTGTGACTGCTGACAGATTTCTGAACAACATGACATTCAGTGCAGGGCCACACACCAACTACACGTTGAGGCGGTGAGAGTTCACTCAGAACCTGGAGCCCTCTCTCAACCTATAGGGGGGATCCACAGAACTATGCAAACTGTGAAAGAGTCATAGAATCATACAGCACGGAGACAGGCCCTTTCGGCCAAAGTGGTTCATGCTGACCAAGATTTCCATCCATGCTAACCTCATTTCTCTGCACTTGGCCCGTATCCTTCTCAATAGTTCCTATCTATATACTTGTGAAGATGTCTATCGGGGAAAAAATGTTATATTTCATGCTATCAGTGTTTTGCTTTGGAAATAATGAGAATTAGTCCATAACGCTGAAGTTTTAATGCAATCAGTTTTTATTCTTTTGTAAAGATACAGTTTAAACAGTCATTTTCCTCACACCCTCCTGATGGCACCATCACCGCAGGGATTAATCTGGTGAAACTCTTTTATATTGTCTCATTGTGGCAAGGAGCCCATTCTTTATAGAGGAGAGAAAATCTGTTCACAGTGCCCCAAGTACTGTCTCAAGAATACTCTGCAATTGCAGGAAGGTGTCTTCACTCTTATACTTGCATCATTTTACAATGAAGGGCACCACACATTTACTGTGCTGATTACTTACTGCACCGCATGAATTCTGTCAGTGACTCATGATCAAGGACATCCAGCTCCTTTTCACCAAGAGCACTTCCCATCATCTCGCCTACACATAAATCAAAAATGAGAAGGATGGTATGTTTTGCAAATAATTTCTTTGCCTTATGAAGCAAAAACACACCAACAGTAACATCACTATTGTCATGGGAGATGGTTGGAGATGCTGAGGAGGCAATGACCTAGCTGTATGATCTCTGGAATAATAATTCAGGGACCAAGTAATGACCCAGAACTCGGATTTGAATTCCACCTCGGCAATTGTTGGAACTTGAATTCAGCAAAATATCAGGAATTAAGAATCAAATAAAAAATGAAACCATTTTCTATTGTCCTACCTGGCACCCCCATGCCCTTCAGGGAAGGAAATCCAACATCTTCACCTGATTGGGCTTATGTGTGACTCCAGACACACAGTAATGTGGTTAACTCTCCGTTGTAGTTCGAAATGGCCAAGCCAGCCATTCAGTTATATCAGTCACTATAAAGTCTCAAAGAAATGAAACCGGATGTAACTAAGCACTGACTACTTACAGCTCAGGGGCAGCAGTGGTCAGCAAGGCAGCTCACAAACACCTTCTAAAGGACAATGGGGAAATGGAATTAAATATTGGCCCAGCATCCCATTAATGAATAGAAGAATATGTTTACACTCAGGGAAGAGAAACAAAGTGATATAACTCACTATAAATAGTGACTTCCATGTATATCTCACATGGTCACAGTTTTCAGTAATATGGTAACAGGAGAAAAATAAATAGGGTTAATCTCGTTTGTTTTCAATCCCACCTAATCAAAAATCCATTTGTTTGCTTCTTTCCCTCTATCTTTCCCTTTCTCTATCTATTCTACTCAGTCCTTCTCCCCTTTACAACAGACGTCCCTGTCACCAACATCAATCATACTATTTCCCAGCGGCATTCTTTTCTGATGTCTGGTTATTGGACTAAAAATGCCAATTCTTTCTTTCTCTCGACATGAGGCTAGCCAAATCTGGTTCTTTCTCGTTCTTTTTGATTCTGATCTCTTGCATCATTCTTTGTTTTATTTAACCTTTACTGTTGTTATTACATGGGATGTCTGCATCGCTGACAGGGGCAGTATTTGTTGACCCTTTCTTCTGAGCTCATTCCCGAAGGTAGTACAGAGCCAAACACATTACTGTGGGCCTGATGTCAGTCTTAAGTCAGATCATGTAATAATGCAAGATTTCTTTTCCAAACGGCATGAGTGAAATAGATAAACTTATAGACTAAAGGCTGGCGATGTTATAGTCATAATTAGTGAAACTTGCATTTATTTCAATTCCTGTCATCTGAATTTAAGTTCTGACATAATTTGTGGTAGGATGTGAAATTGTGCCTTCATATGGAATAACCTGTGCCTTTGAATTACATTTCTTGAAACATTATTACTCTGACACAGTGTCCCTGTTATGAGGTTACTTTAGAGACAAGAACAAGATTGTCATCGAAATATTTCCAACTGAATCGTGCTTCGAGGAGACCTATAACTATAAAGGCATAAATAATGGCTTATTAAGCGTCAGCATTGATGCCAAGATGGTGACTGAGGATATTATCGACCTGATAGTGGATAAGTTTGATGATGGACAGAATTCCGAGACATAAGTGAATTCCGGATAAAAATGTTCTTCGGGATTGTGAACAATCTTGCTCTCAATTGTTTGTGAGGGCGGTGGTGTGGGCGATTCTGAAATTTGTGGATAATGAATGGAATTTGCATTTGAAACTAAAGACAACATTTGGTCTTTGCCAAATACCATTATCGATTGTAACAGAATTAGAAAGGAAGTTCGCCATGATTTATGGGATTAGTAAATGGATAGAGATGGAGATACTTACCAGGAACACCAACAATAGCGAGCATGGGATAGTAACCTGTCTGAATAATCATCAGTACACCGTATATCCGATCTGATAATGTCGACCAATACCAGGAAAGATAGAAAAGACCCAAGGACAAACTCCTGACCATTGTTGCAGCATTCCAGTCTAATATTAGCAGATTCTGATCCATTAATGGAACATTCCAGACTATTCTCAAATGTTTACCTCTCCTCTTCCTGTCTCTGCAGCTGCTAATCCCTGTTAGTGGCGGAGGTGATGCATCTGCTGATACAATGGCATGAAGCCTTACTAATAGGAGACGGAAACCGTCCAGTGACATCATTAAAATCCATGGAGACTAACATCAATCATCGTCACTGAACAAAAAGTCGTTGTTCATTTGCAATACTGTAACCGCCTGAACCTCCACCACCACCACCCTCAAAAACCACAATCTAGATGTTGTTACCGTGCTGATCGCTCCTCGACTAGAACAGGCACTAGCCAATATATTTACAATGGATACATTTGCATTCCAATACACAGGAAATGTGGTTTTGCCTGGGAATTCCCTTCATTGACCTATTGAGGCAATTTTGTATCTTCAACACTCAATGTGCTTCAGCACCTTTTTTAAATATAAACTCACAAACACCTTAACACTCTTTATTGGCTTCAAGCAGAAAGACTTACATTGTTTGAATTCAGTCCAAAGTCAAAAATGGCATATGTTGTCACAAAGCTGGCCCTTCATGTTATTCTTGAATTTTCTTCTTCAGTGAGGTTCTAAATGACCCAAGATTCCAATATGTCTGAGTTTTGAAAGGTTCATTTGGGTTCCTTTTGTTTATACCGAACTGGTAATGCCTCAGGCAGAACGCTTTCAAGTCTTTAAATAAAAACTTGTATAATTAAGAGGACGTAGTCAGCTCTCTAGCTGGGCAGATGGATTCAGTTTTGGGGTTAGCTGAGTTAGGGTCGCTGTTGAAATTGGACGCTCTCCCCCTCCTTCTCTTCCGACCTCATAACCTGTAGCTTTTTGTATCAGATTTCCTTTTTGTGATAAAGTATTTGTTTATTGTAATACTTGCAAGTATTTTGGAACAACATCTTAAAGTCAGGATAGCCTCTTGGTTGGATAAGGTAGGTTAGTTGGATATTGAATTTTCAGTTTCATGTGCTTCATTCCGTAATTTGGTAAATAAAGTCTTTTTGTATAAAACTCGACAGTCTGACCAGCTAACTCAATCCGGGAATATCCACTATACACTAATCTTCAACAAATACCAAAGTTCCGTCTGGACTACCTGCTTTAAAATGTTTTGAGGGGTCGGGCATGGTCCATATCAGATTGGGGGGCCTTTACGGAATTTAGACAGCAGATTTTAGAGTCTCTTTTTTCCGTGTGTTGATTTGGTGGGTAAACAGAACATCAGAATCCAATACATCTTGCAGTCACAAAGAGTGTATTGGAGTTCGGAGAATCGACCTTGGGAGTTTTACAAAATGCACGTAAGTCCAAGCTGCGGGAATTCGTAGACAAAATGGAGTTGAAGTTACCTCCTAATGTGAGGCAAGATGAGATGATTGCAGCAGTAGCTCAGCAGTCCAATTTGCTGGAAACTCCATTGGGGTCTGTAGAAATGACTAAACGTCAATCACAAATAAAGCAGCTTGAGTCAGAAGCAGAAATGAAGCAGTTTGCGTTACGACTAAAATTAAAAGAGAAACAAAGAGAATGAATTGGTTTTATCCAGGAAAGAGAGAAAAAAGAATAGTTTTAGCAGGAGAGAAACAAAAAGAGAGAGAGTTTGAACTTAACAGATGGGCACTGAGAGTGGAAAGTTAGAGGGAAAAGATGGAGATGACGGCTGAAAGTAAGCTTAGTTTGGTACTGCGTGAAGAGTAGCAGACCCATGGTAGTCAAAAGCCAGGTGAGATACTTTTTAAGTATATTCACAGCTTGCCTAAATTAGGTGAGCACAATATGGATTTTTTTTTCCTTTCATTTGAAAACATGGCTAAACAGTGACCAAACGAAACATGTAGGTAGAGCTAGTGAGGTATCCGCAACAATATCAGAGGAAGTATCTGGGGAGTATGAGGATGTGAAGAAAGTGCATATGGGCTTGTGCCAGTAGCCTATAGACAACATTTCAGGAATCTTAGGAGTGACCCTGTTCAACCCTATATTCAGTTTGAAAGGGTCAAAGAAAGTAATTTTGATAAATGGACAAGAACTTTAAGTAAATGTATGATGCACTTAGAGAGACAATTATTTAGGAGGAATTCAAAGATTCATTGCCTGAAGTAATGCAAACTCCCGTGGAAAAGCAGACAGTTAAAACAGCAAGGTTAGCAGCTGAAGAGGCTGATGATTATGAATTGTTCCATAAAACACATTTTGGCTTCCAGAATCAATTTCAGTTCATGAGGGATAGAGTAATACTCACGTGGATAACGATATGTAGATCTCAGTGAAGATCAGAAGGATAACTTACCACAGGGCAAAAAGGAAACCCTTGAAGGGGACAAAGAAGCTAAAAAGCTCTGGTGTTTTCATGGCAATAAATTAGGTCACAGGAAATCACTGTGTTGGTGGGCTAGGGAAAAAAAAGATGTAGGAAAACAGGATAAGCCTGGGAGTTTTATTGGAGCGGTAACGGAAAGCACAGTGGAGGCTAGAAAGCTGCATCAGAGTGTACAAGTTGATCTGAGGTCGGTCAAGGAGGACGTGACGCATCTGCTTATGAAATATACCTACCAGGGGAAAGTGTATTCACATAGGTCAGAAGTAGCAGATCAAGAGGATGCACTATTAAGAGACACATGATCCTCTCAGTCTATGATGCTGAAAGATGCGAAGGTATGTATCCCTGAAGGACCATGTCCAGAAAAGGTACTGCTAAAGTGAATTCATGTGAGACAAAAACACACACAATTATGTAAAGCGGGGATGGAGTGTGCAGAAAAATGTGTAGAAATTGTGGTGTGAGTATTGGACAAACTTTCAGCTCCAGGAATACAATTTGTCCTTGCAAAGTATATAGCTGATTCACCGGTAGAAATGCCGCCTGCTCTGGTTGAAAATCCAGTGGAGGCAGTGGCAACTGAAGCCAATCAGGAGCCTTATCCTGGAATCTTTCCTGATTGTGGTGCAACAAGGTCCCAATGTCACCAACTGAAACAGGAGAGATCATAAATATATAGACAATGAATCTTAAGTGGCATTGGCAGAGACTTTGTTTCATCAGATAGTTGAAACAAAACAAGAGTAAATATGTGATTATGGAAATATGTTCATATCAGCTGAACTAATTGAGTTAGAGCATAAAAATGAAAATTTAAAGCAGTTAGGTCCCATGGAATCCAAGGAAATTCAACCAATTGGATGCAAAATTGTCTTGAAGGTAACGGATTATTTTCCAGACTGGAGGCCTGTGGCCAGTGGTGTGCTGAAAGAATCTGTGTTGAGCTTGCTGCTTTTCATCATATGTATACACGACTTGGATGTGAATATCGGAGGCATGATTAGTAAGTTTACAGATAAAAGCAAAATATAGTGCAGTGGACAGTGAGGAAGACTATCTCAGAGTATAAAAGCATCCATGAAAGAGGGTATAATTACACATTTAAAATATATCTGGATAGATACAAAAATAAGAATGGTTCAGAGATATATTAGCAAAATGCTGGCAAATGGGACTAGATCAGATTAGGATGTCTGGTCAGCATGGACAATTTGGACAAAAGTGTCTGTTTCCATGTTGTATGACTCTCTAATTCGATGAGATGGATTAGGAAAAGTTCTAAAGGCCTTTCGAGTGGAAATTCTCTTCCCCAAAAGTTTGTGGCGCTTTTTTGTTTACATTTATTCAAAGATGCATTAGTTAAATATTTGTCCATGAAGTGAGTCATGGATAATTGGACATAGACAGCGAAAGGCTCACAGTGTGTAATGACCCACTGCTGTTCCTCAGTCCCATGTTTCTGTGTTCCATTCAGCCCATCAAATCTGCTAGAGAGGAGCAGTTGGAGGCCACTTACTGCTATGACCTCTTGCACAGGAACAGAGGAGACCATTCTGTCCATCAATACTTTCCCACAAGGTTTGGGTGATTTGAAAAATGTAATTGGAAAACACAGGCTGGGTATCAAAGAGGCCCCTCATCTCTTTTTACAGAGATTCCCCATTCTGCAAAATGTGCTACATTTGTTGGTCACGTTATCGAACCAGGTTTACTGTGAATACAGCTCGGACACATCACCCAAAGATGGCTCAGAAAATCCTCTGGGCTCCCTGACTACAACATTCAATAACAAAACTTGCAGGAAAATAACAACCTGTAACATTCAAATAATAGAATGTGAGAACATAGAAACAGAAGCAAGTCGTTCACTCCCTATCCCCACCCCTCAAGTTTGCCTCGCCCGTCAGTAAATCATGGCTGATTTTCTCTCGGTCTCAAGTCCTCTTTCATGCCTAATTCCTCATAGGACTCAACTCTCTGACAGGTCAAAATCCATCTAAAGCCCCTTTAAATACTTTTGTAGGTCAGAGAATATAGGACTGTACAGCGCGGTACAGGCCCTTCGGTTCTCGAGGTTGTGCTGATCTTTTATCCTACTCTAAGATCAGACTCATCGACATACTTTCGTGCATTATCTTTCATGTGCCTGTCCAGGCATCTCTTAAATGTCCCTCAGGTATCTGACTCGACTAACATTGCTGGCAGTGCATTCCACGCACGCAACACTCTGTGTAAAGAACTGAACTCTGACATCTCTAGCTCCCTCAATCGTTCTTCATAAGACCTGATCTCCAGTCCAGTCAGCATCCTGGTAAGTTCTCTCTGCAACCTCTCTAAAGCTTCCTCATCCTTCCTAGAATGAGGTGACCAGAACTGAACACAATATTCCAGGTGTGGTCTAGCCAAAGCGTTATAGAGTTGCAGCATAACCTCGTGGCTCTTAAACTCAAATCCCTGCTAATTAAAACTGAAGTACTATATGCCTTCTTAACAAGCCTATCATAATTTGGGTAGCAAACTTAAGGGATCTATGGACATGGATCACAAGATCCATCTGTTCCTCCACACTGCCAACAATCCTGCCTTTAACCCTGTATTCTGCATTCGAGCTTGCAAACAGAATCAATTCACACTTTTCTAGGTTGAACTCCATCTGTCAGTTGTCAGCCCAGTTCTGAATCCTATGAATGCCCCATTGCAACCGACAATAGCCCTCCACACTATGTACCACTCCACAAGTCTTCATGTCATCGGCAAACTTACTAACCCACCCTCCCACTTCCTCAACCAAGTCATTAAAAAAAAATCACAACGAGCAGCGGTCCCACAACCAATTCCTGCAGGACACCGCTGGTCCCTATCAGTGATCTTGCTCCCTTAACTATCTGTGGAAGAAAGTTCCTGACAATCACTGCCTTCTGTTTGAAGAAACCATTCTCTGCTCCGACACCATGACCTATTGATATGAACAAAAGAGGGAACACAGGCGCTCAGGATGGAGAGACTGGCCCTGTACTCAAGGCAGTATCAGACTGAGCATGGCATCAAGGAGCATGAGCAAACTCGCATTAATGAGAATCGATTGTGACCTCTTCACTGCTCGGAGTTATTCACAGCACAAGGGAAGGTACTTACTATCAGTGGGCATCAATCATCTCAGCCGTGGGGTATCTCTGCAGGAGATTCTCAGGGTATCTCCCTCAGCCCAGGCATCTGCAGTTGGCCAGCGGGGAATTCCTGCAGTGTGGAAGCAGGCCATTCCGCTCATCGAGTTCACACCGATCCGAAGTGGGGATATGCACTGAAGACTACACAATGTTCAGAAAAAAATTCAGCACTCAGATTCTGAAGCCATCTGTGTCCATGTGCCACAAGACGCAGACAACATTCAAACTTGTGCTGTTAAAATCTGGGTAACATTGACGGAACAGACATTAGACGCATTTTCCTAGAAAAAAAGAAAAAGCTCATTCAGTACCTCAATCTTGGTTCACAAGAATAAGGGGAAGCCATTCAGCCCATCAAATCTACTGGGCAAGAAGAGGAATAGCACAATCAATCCCTTCTTCCTATTCCATAGGAAGACAAGGGGAACGCTCACTCCCATGCATCATTTACATGGGATCAGAAAGAGACGATTTCACATCTGGAGTCATTGACAAAGCTACAGGAAGTGGTCATTCAGCTTCTTAGGTCACTGACACAGGAAGGGGATGGTGTCAGAGATGGTCCAATATCATAAATAAATGGTGCATGGGCTGCACAGATAGACTGTTCTAACATGTTCCACGTGGCTTCACTACTCATAGTACATATATGTCATTTTAACAAGGTTTTCTGGCAGTGGGGATGAAGACAACATTTTTACCCATTCACCAACAAGTTGTTCATTCCAAGAAGTTAGACCCATGGTCTCTATGGAGGTCCGAAGCTGGTGGAAAATTCTAACTGTTTCAGAATGAAGGTATTGTATCTGCTGACAATGTAACATTCAGTGCAGGGTCACACAGCAACTGTACAGTAAAGTTCATTCAAAGTCTGTACTTACCTGTCAATAGACACGGGGCTCTGCATAGGCACGGAAACTACCGGAAAATAAGCATCCAATGAGAAGGATGGAATTTTCATCCTATTCACTTGCTTGGGACATAAAGAGTGTCCAACCATAACCATCAAGTTTCAACTTCTCATTCCCTCACAGTGCTACATATTAAACAAAAGTTTCTTCCCTTTCTCCTCATGGTAACACCATGCCAGGGTTTAGTCTGGTGTAATCCCTTCGGACTGTATCGCTCACAAGATCATTATTGATAAAGCATATTCAACCTGTACACAATACCCCAAATAGTCCCTAAACAGAACACTACCATTGGGAAAGATACATTTACTCTGGTAGTTTAATCGTTTTGCATGAAGAGCCACATATCATTTACTTCCTGCTGATTAAACATTCCGTCAGTCATTTATGATCAAGCACATCCAGGTCTGTTTCAAGAACAGAGCTTCCCAACCTCTCACTATTTAAATGAACATAAATGTGAATGATGATATTTGTTGTTCCCACCTGAAACATTTTATGTCTTGCGAAGAGCTTTGTCCCAAACACTGATCCTTCAGATACCCCAAAGCCTTCATTCCAGATAAAAACACAACCCCCTTCATTCTCTCGATTATCCAACTTTTAAGACATTCGGTGTATTCTACCCTTACCTACCAATGGGCTCTAACATTGTCTACTCACTATCTTCAACCATGTCAACGTTTGCTGAAAATGCAAATACTCCACTCCCAATGATTCTCAATTGTCGATGTCACAACGCACAACCTCCACAAAATCCAGCAGGCTTCTCAAAGATCATTTCCCTTTCCTGAATCTAGATTGACTCTACCAAATCATGTCATTATTTTCCAAGTGTCTAGTTGTCACATTCCTCACAAAAGGTTCCAATGTATTTTTCTCACAGCTGATATCAAGGTAACCACAAGTTAGTTTTCTGTTTGACCTCTCCGTCGTGTCTTAAATATTTAGATTTACAATCGCTGCTCTCCGGTCTGCAGGATCCTTTCCAGAATCTAACCAGCTTCGAATAATAATCAGTAATTCTTTCATTAGCTCTACTGCGACGTTCTCAATACTCTGGGGCATAGCTCATCAGGTGCAGCAACATACCGACCTTCAATTCCATGGTATTTTCAAAGACTTACCTTTTATTAATTCTAATTTCCTGCTGCTCCTCATTTTAACCAGTCACTCTTTCCCTTATATTTCTGCAAGTTTGTTTCTGTACCTTCCTCGGGGAGCTGGACTTAATATATTGCTCTCGGCGGACAGGTGGCTTCTGTCAGTCAATGAATACATTGGAGGATTACACTTCGGTGATGATGGATATGTTACTCACTCCAGTCTGGAAAATTCCAGGATTAATCCAGTTTAACTCATGGTGAGCATCAGCACAGTCCTGTCACTGGTGTGAGACTAAATGGTATACTGAAGGAGGGGACACAGCTCAGTGACCACCACAATTTTAAAGAAACTGGTTTCAAACCTTACACCTGGTCCAGCTGAGACAAATATCCGGGGAAATCCCAGGGAACATAATGCACTGTCCTGCTCCACTCTATTTATAGATCTTCACTTCTGTGGAGCCTCATCTCCATTTGTTTACCATGGACCCAGACACTCTGGAAATGCAGTTTGTAGAGTGGGGTCACCAGATCCAGAAGCTGACAATACAAACCCGAGATAAGCATCCACAGTAACTCCACTGATTTTCCAATGACAGGAATAAGTCAATTCCCCACACGCATGGTGCACGCGTTCAACGTTGAAAACTATTTCCACTCCTGAGTTTCTCTTCCTGCCTGAGAAAGCCAATGCATCCCCGCACAGTCCCACAGTAAAATTTCTCTCTCCAAAGAAGCAGTTGACAGTGGAACATTACCTTCCTCTGCATCTCAGCAACTATAAGGGCAGCACCAGTGTTGCTAATGGATTTGATCATCACACTCAGAGAAGAGAGATAGAGGGAACCTAACTCACTTTAAACAGGGACATATATAAATGGACGTGATATTCAAGAATATGGGAAATGGGGAAATGTGAGAATAACTTGCCATTTTGTTTTCCTTTCAGTTCATCATCAGCAATCTTTTTGCTCAGCTTTCACTTCTTTTCCTCTCCTTTTCTGGCTATTTCTCTATCCATTCTATTTAAACCTGGATTCCCCCTCTCTCTCCAACCCAACCATCCCTGATTCCAGGAGAAATAATATTATTTCCAAGTTTGCTTTCAGTTGTGAACCAGGGTAACTGGACTCAAAGCGTTATCTGCGTTTCTCCTGACAGAGGCTGCTTAGATCCTCCAACACTTTCAGACGCCGGAGAATTTTATTTTCGATCTCTAGCACCCACCGTTCCTTGGTTTATTTCACCTTTCATGCTGCTGTTTTCCGGGATGCCAGCATCATGGGCAAGGGCAGCATTTGTTGTCCATCACTAATTGTCCTTGATCACGTGGCCACTTGTCAAGACAAAATCGAGCCAACAATTTTGTTGTAGTTCTGAAGTCACACTGAGTTCAGACTGAGCAATAATGTTAAGTTTGTTCACCAAAGACTATCAGTGAAATAATAAAAATAAATCCTGACGGTTTCTGGTTTCCATGAGTGAAATTCGGTTTCATTCCAACTGTTGTCATTCGAACTTAAGCTCTGACATCGGTTGTGGTAGGATTTTAAACACTGCCTTGGAAGCACAGCTCTTGACTCTGAATTAACCATCTACTTACATTATCACTCTGACACAAAGTCCTTATTGCCTAGTCCGTATTCCCTAGCCCCTGCAAGAGAGAGATGGCGGGGAAATCAGTTTAGCTACCAACAAGCAAAAGGATTTTGGGAAAAAAGAGGAAGGGAGATTGAGAGACAATTTCATATAAGATCACAGATTTCAGAATGCTGAAATGAAGACAGTTCGTCAGCATCCCGCAACATGAGCCAGTATTACGAGGAATGCTAGGTGAAGGGGATTTTGGTGTCAGTACAGATTATGGAGAGGTTTGAATAAGCATTTGTTCTGCACCCTTGTAACTGGGTGTGGGGTTAGCAGAGTCTTCGACTCATTGGGCTGAATCTACCAATAAATTATCTCAGTGCCATTTTCATTGAGTGTGACAGATGGATTGTTCATACGAGGCTGAGCTAGTTTCCTGGTACTATCTTATCGAACTCACCTCATTAACTACCTACGCAATCTCATAGTGTTCCTCTCATTCAATGCCAGCCCGATTCTCCAACCCAACATGGCTGGAGGTACTCACCATCGCACTGATGCCCCTGGATATTCCATGATCACTGGCTTTGGTGCCATCTTTCAAATGTCAATGGGCACACGGTTTATCTTTCTCAGTTTGGAGTGGCACTGTACAGTTGACCCCGCGCATGGTAGACAAGGGGAAGTAACACGACGATGTTTCATCTCTCTCTATCTCTCTCGCTCTCTGCAAATGCACTTATTTTATATCCAATCACAATTAGTAATTCTGGCTATTTCACTTTGTCTCACTTTATTGTATTCAGCCAAACACTGCTTCAAAACACTTGTCCCATTATGAAATACAATTTCGAGCAGAGAACGTTTTATCCTCCGCTGTTATCTTGACCGTTATCTGAATTGTACATTTTTTCTTGTTATGAACGTTTCTTTTGCCCTTTATCTGTGATTGTTTCTGTCTGTGACAATTACACAGTCTTCCACTCAGTTGGCTGGATGGCAAATGGAGGACAGCAGCGTTCATTCAATTCCCCATACTGACTGATGTTAACATGACAGGGACACTCTCTCAACAATGGGAAATCTAGCATAGTCAATCCACACTAAGCTGCACATCTTTGTACTCTGGGAGGAAACTGGAGCATTGGGAGGAAACCCACACAGATACGTACAGAATGTTCAAACTCCACATAGAGGTCACCTGAATTTGGAATTGAACCCAGCTCCTTGGTGATGTGAGGTAGCAGTGCTAACCAAATATCTATCATCCCCCTCAGTTAGTTCTATTAATTTCTTGTAGGTGATTAAAGAAATATAACTGACTTGTTCATTTCACAGAAACTGACCCAGTCTGAGACCTTTATCATCGGCCATATCACCAAGCTGGTTACATTTAAAGTTTGTTGTGAGCAGTGGAGGGGTGGGACTAGATAAGGAAATAGTGACACTCTCCAAACCCAGTCAGAACCGAAGTGAACAGAAATTCACAAAGTGGGAATTCATTCAAGTGGGAATTCTCTTTCCCAGAAGTTTGGGAGGGCTGAATCTTGATATTATACGGAGGCTGGCTTTGTCTGATTTTCCATAGACAGGAGAATCAAGGATAATAGTGCAATGAGAGAAAAGTGCAGCTGGGAACACAATAAGATGAGCCATGACCTTATTGACTGGTGGCATAATGTCAAATGGCCGAATGGCCCAGTCGTGTCCGTCAGCCCTATGTTTCATTCAGCCCTTCGGTCCTGCAGTACAGGAGCTGGTCAAGACCATTCCGATGGTTTGGTGCAGTTTGCGAAATGTACATGAAAAATCCAGGCTGGGTCAGGAAGTGACCGCCCCCTCCCCCAATCCCTCTTTACAGACTTCTGGTCTCTATAACTTCTGCTCCAGATGTGGGCCATGTTACAGATCCAGATTCGATGTGAATACAGCCCCCATACCCCACACAAGGTCAACTCAGACAAATCCTCTGTTCTCCCTGAATGCAACATTTTGCATCATGGCTTCCAGGAAAATAACCATTTATTTTCCAAAAGCACAAATAAGAAGATAAGAAAGAGGACCAGGAGGGGGCTATTCGACCCCTTAAACCTGCACTGTCATTCAATAAGAACATGGTTAATCTACTCCACGGCACAACTCCACTTTCCTGCTAACCCTTGCATCCCTCAACTCGCTGATATGTCAAATCCCAATCCACACCGTTGGTAAACACATTCAGTGTCCTAATCTCCACACTCTCTGGGTTAGGGAATTCCAGCCATTCATTACGTTCTGAAAGAAGACATTTCTTTATGTCTCAGTTTGAAATCGTTATTCCTTATTCTGTATCGATATCCCTGAGTTCGAGACTCTGTCCTTGTGTGGAACCACATTCTCAACACTTATCTTGTCAAGCCCCCTCTGTATTTTGTCCGTTTCAGTAATGCCACCCTCACTCATTTAAACCACAATGGATAATCGCCTCAACATTTTTGATGTATTCAATACATCAACACTTTCATCCCAGGAACCAATCTAATGAACCAACATTGCAGCATCAGCATGCTAACGTTATGTATCATACACAGGAACATTTCAATCCGTTGTACTGCTCCTTTTTGGGCGTCCTCTCCATTAAATAACAGCCTACAATTTGGGTGTAAGTATCCTCCACAAACTCGGATGTATATTGCACTCAGCTCCCGCCGTCAGGCTATCAGTATAGATTGTAAGCAGCTCTTGCCAACTGACTGATATTTGTGGTACTCCAGTAGATACATGTTGTTCATAAAGAACGATGAATCCTGACTGTCCGATTTCTAGGTGTTTACAAAGTGTCTTCCCATGCTAATGCATTATCCGTCATACTATGAGCTTCTGTCTTATGTAAGAACCTTTGTTTTGTGATACCTTGTGGAATATCTCTGGAAAGTCTCATGTCTACCAGTCCCCCTTTATCATGTCGAGTTGTTACATTCTCATGGATTTCCAGAAAAAACTTTGCATGATTTTACAGACAAAATATAGTTCGCCTTTAACAAAACTATGCCGACTCTGTGTGAAGCTTTTCTAAATATCATGGAATCCCTTCCTTCACAACAGACTGTCACAGATTCCCACCACTAATTGTTAGGCTAAATGTTTCCTGCTTTCAGTCTTGCTCGGTTCTTGAAGACAGTCGTCACATTGGAGGGTCTCCAGTTTCACTGGGTCACTCCTTTAATCCAGAGAATTATGGAATATTTCACACAGAGCCACCATTCACTCTGTAATCACTTCAATTAAAACCAGCTCTGTATTTCTGATGACCTGTTTACCCTTGGTCTTATCTGTTTGAGAAAAGTCTTGTTCCTTTTATTAGAGACAGTCCAATAACTTCCCTCTTATTACTATTTTGCTCATATAATTGAAATATTTACAGTGTCTTCCCCTGTGAGGAGCGATATAAAATACTGGTGTAAATTACCTGTCTGTTCTCTGTAGCCATTTCCCCAGTCACAGCCTCCAAATTTCCTCAATATACTTTCCTGACTTTGTTTCGGCCAAAGATCACACACACCTCTTTAACTCTGCTTACATATACCTCAAAATGGTTCCCATTCATATGTT
>NW_025213109.1:0-1897 GCF_004010195.1 Chiloscyllium plagiosum
TCTCAGATTATACCTTTCTTCAAAATGTTTGGTTCGGCATCATCGACTGAACATGACTTTGTATTTAACCCTGTGTTCTCAATTGATCTCACAACTTCATATATACTGTTTTCAAGGCTTCATCCGTTGCCACATCTTATATTTGTTACTATCCTTTTCAGACTGTCCTTCAACCACTCAGTGACATCCCAGACTCTGCAACCAGGGAGGCAGCGTGCTACCTGGTGTCGCATCTACACTGTCACAGACATCTTCTGATGCCCGAACAATGCAATCCCCTTATCACTGTTGTTCTCCACTTCTTTTGTTTTTGGCAATAATTAAATTCAGAGAGCTTTCATTTAGACTCGGAAGCAAGAAATGTAACTTTACGATTTGAAAATGGAGGGATGCAGAAAACAGGGCCACTGCTGAAATTCTGTCCCAGTAATAATGTTAAAACTTTTCATCGTTCTAACATTTATACATTTCCTGTACTATAGTATTGAAGTATTTCAGGGAGTGGGTGCTGCCTTGTTACGGAATGATGAACTGAGAATAAACGACCTAGTTCTCCAAAAATATCTCGTTGCTTTCATTCAGAAAGTGGTTGCTGATTCCTCTCCTAGCGGCCAGAGGGGATCGCTCTCCCTCACTTCACGGCCCTGACACGAGTCACCTGTTGCCTCCTCTCGCTTACTCGTTGTCAGACTTTCCCCGCTGGTTGCAGCCATCATTTTGTGACGTCACTGTGCACCGCTTGCGCCTTTGCGTCATTCAGGACATTGTGAGACTGTCAGAAATAAAAGAATGAACAGGGTCAGGAGCAAAGTGTCTCAGAAAAAAACCTGCTGCTTGTACAGTTACACTGGAAGGCCAGCAGTTGGCGGTATTGTATCACTTTAAACAAAGACAGACAGAGAGAGTCTGATACATTTATTCATCAAATTTTAATTAATTCATTTATTGATCAACTCATATTAACACTTCTGTTAATATCGGAACTACACCCTCACTCCCAGGTGCAACTCCCTTTTCTTGGGTGATTCTTGTGCAGGTGGCCCTCTTCCTAACAACACTTTCTGCTCTTGGACTCCTTGTGATCCTTCGTCTGATACCCTCCTCTTTGAGGTTCCTGCTGAAGTTCATTTCACAGTCGTCTACCATACACCCAGAAGAACGTAAAGTCTCACACTTTCTCCTTGCTAGGATGAATATTTGAATCATAAGCATTCATATTACCTGGGTGGTATTTCAATAATCCCTTTCATTGCTGAAACATTTAGGACAATGGACTGATAGCCGAGAAATGGGGTTTGTGTATGTTGATCTTCATTGTCTGCCAGGGCCATTCGTTAACATGTTTCCCTCTGAGCTATAAAGAACAAATGAACACAAGAAATAGCAGCATGAGTCTGGAATTCGGCTTCTCGAACGTGCTCCGATATTTAATACGATCATGGCCGATCTCATCTTTGAAGTTTATTGAGAGATTAGGAATGGCATACATTAACGCCCAGATTGCTCAGGTCCTCGATAATTCGCCCACAATCGTAATAGACAGGGCAGACGTCATTTCTCTGACACTTCAGTCATCCCTGTAACATATGGATAACAAGGACACCTACATCAGACTTCTGTATATTGGCTTTAGCTCTGCCTTGAATACCATCATGCCAACAAGACTCATCGACAGAGTCTGTGTCCTAGGACTCTTTCCTCACATCAAGAAGTGGATAATTAACCTTCTGACCTGCAGATCACAATGCATGAGGATAGTTGGTAACACCTCCTATACAATTATCCGCAAAATCGGTGCCCTTCAAGGCTGCGTACTCAGCCCACTTCAACACTGATTACCCTCCCATGACTGTACCGCCAAATTCAGCTCCAACTCCATTTACAGATTTATTAATGA
>NW_025213109.1:4953-22445 GCF_004010195.1 Chiloscyllium plagiosum
GCAAATAACCCACGCTTCAACCTCCTCATCCAAGTCATTTATAAGTACTACAAAGAGCAGAGGCCTAAGAACAGAGTCCTGCGGAACCCCATTCAACACTGACCACCTGGGAGAATACTTTCCATTTACAACCACACTCTGCCTTCTGTCATCCAGCCAATGCTGAATCCAGATCGACAAATCTCACTGTAACCCATACTTCCTGACTTTATGAATGGATCTCCTGTACTCTTCATTTAACCAGGTTTGATCACTGGCTTCAAGTCATAACCGGCCCATTCATCTGCTTCCCCTTCCCTTCGATTTCTTCGTTGTCATGTCTTTGGAATGTACTTTCTTTAGTGCCTTGGTAAAGTTTTACAGTGCATCTTGGAGGCTGTTATTGATTTATACCATGCAGAAGGACTGGTTAACACATACAACAGTCTCTACCACACTGATTAAAAGGCAGAGACTTTAGGAACAGCTGAAACAAAAATAGACCAGGTTTCTTCAGGATTAAAGCACCTATCACTGCCGAGAACAGATAGAACTCCTGAGGAGGTGAAGACTTCGCTGTATCTTGTTCAGAGTACCAAGCTGTTTAGTTGCCTGAGAAACAATCACATCGTTGCTGGCATTGTCATTAGTGAATTAGTGGCCAATCATCAATGAGCTCCTTGTTACAAACCAAAGTTGCATCTGTGTACAACTCCGTTCATCTCCAATCACACTTCAATTATTGGATCACTATCAGGTGAATTACTGTCAAACCTTGAAGCCATCCTCCACTTACGATCTGTTTGTTAGGTCGCTCGTTTCACATTTTAGTCCACAATTAAACTCAATTCTTTAAAAAAAATGTTTTTTTCTAAATATGTATTCGCCCTGAGTAATCTAAAATGCCATTTTAAAGACGCCTTTTCTTGCAAAATACATGATGCACATTTTTTTAAAAACGTGCAATCTATTTATTATTTTCCCCTTCTTGCAATGTTATGCAATCTTCGCATTTCTTAAAGCTTTTACGTTTTTCACCATTTGTATTTTAGAACAATATATCAGAATTCACATTAGGTTTTCTAGTGATGTGTATAATAAAACGGTTACAACAAACGACACCATCGAAGTATCTTGCATTGTTAATTTGAAACTTATAAAGAAGGCCAGTGGATTACAATCTGTGTAATTTTGTTTTTCATTGTTCTTTGTTGAGTGGTCTTCGAAGTGTTGAAGATCTAACAACAATCCCAAGTCCCCTTTCCTATGGAAGAGGACTTTTCCAATGATCGGTATTGATTCGAATAGAAATATCCTCCAGGTTCTCAATTCCTAATTCATCATCCTGGAACAAGAAAGCACTTCGACCCAATTCAGAAGCATCAGCGGCCATTTTGAAAGGACTGGAAAACACAAGGATGGCCAAAATAGGTTCACCGATTCAAATTGCTTTCATCCTTTCAACATTAACTTCGCACTCTGATAACTAAACCACTTTTCTCCTATTTCTTTCGAAAACTTGTTAAAGGTACAGCTGTCCAGCTAAAATTATAGACAAATTTCCTGTAAAGTCAAACAATCCAAAAATCTATTAATTTTTCATTTAGTTTTAGGAAATTCTACTGGTATCACTTTTGCTATCTCCATCAACATCTGTGTGCTTTTGTGAGCATGTCTGTGTGACTGCTCGTGCACGTGTGTCTCTCTAAGTCGATATGTGTGCTTCAGTCTGTAGGAGTCTCTGCACATCTCTCTGCATATGTGATTGTGTCTGAGTATTTGTACGGATTTCCGTCTGTCACACACACACAGAGACAGGCACAAAACTCTCTCTCTCTCTCTCTCACACACACACACACACATACAGGTACAGATAGATTGGGGTTTAAAACCCATTTCAATTGTTACAATCCCGAAGACAACAGAGAGCCCGTTGCACAGAGTACAGACATAGAGATACATAAAAATGGAGACACACACTAATACACACAATGAGACACAAACACACTCACATAGGCACAGATAGTCAGACAGAGATAGATGGATAGACACACACAGAATCGCAGAGACAGGTACACACGATAATGCACACACACATTCAGAGAAGCACATGCATAAATCCAAACAGAATCAGTGTGCAGTAAATGACACTGCGCTGTGTCTAATCACCTGTAGCACAATCTGTGTCCATCAGCTCGTTCCCAGTTTTTACAGATGAAATGTTGATGAGAAAGTAGAACAGTCGCGTGACGTCTCTCGGCATAATACCCCGTGAAAAGGTGAATCTAGTTAAAGGTTCATGGTCATTTGAGCAACTGACAGACTTGTGCACCACATCTGTGTAATCACTGGATGTTAAGCTACGAAATGGATTGATGATGATGGAAAGTAGTTATGTTATCCATAATTAAGTAGAATTAAATTGCAGTGCAGCTTGCTCAGCACCACAGTCACAAACATTCTCTGTCTCTACCACCCACACTCAGTCGCAGTGGCGTGTACCACAGACAAGATGCAGTGTAGAAATTTCCTCACAGAGCAGCTTCCAGAACCACGGCATTATCGCGTGGAACACTGAACACAACAGATACACCGGACACTAGTTGACAATTCCACATCAAGCCAATCGCCATCCTGGCTCGGAGAAACGTCTCAGTTCCACAAGTGCCATTGGTTGGAAATCCTGGAACTCCCTCCCTTACATCATTATGGGTTTATATGGACCATATGAATGGCAGCAGTTCAAGAGGATAACGCATTGTCAACTTCGCCAGAACAGTGATATCTGAGTAATACGTGGTAACCCAGAGGCAATGAGCCAAACATATTAATGTATCACAAAAACAAGTTCACTATTTGGAACCCACTTGCTCCTGTGCTGAACTTTTGAATAAGTTGTGCCATATTCCAGAAAATTGAAACACGATTTCATTTGAATGTTTCAAATTCTGAATAGGCTTCAAAGGTTAGATGGTGAGAAATTGATCATGTGAGTCTGGGTGTCTGAAACACGATAACACAGTCTCAGGAGTTGCAGAAAAACTCTGCAGGTCTGGCAGCATCTTTGAAGAGAAGTCAGTGTTAAAGTTACACCATTTGCAGATCTTTTAGTTATTATTGCCACACTCTCAGGGTAAGGGGCAGGTTATTTGGGAGTGAGATGAGGAGAGCGCGATTAACTGTATGGCCTCTGAGACTTCAATATTCTCTGTCCCTGACGATTGCTGATGCACCCTCACTGAGTGCATTTCAGATTGGAAGACACAGATTGCTGGTGTCTCAGGGAGTCACGCTATATGTGGATTGGACAGGAAACTGAATATGAAATCTAATTGTGGCTTTGATTCGATTGACTACTAGAACAGACTGAACATGTTGAACAGGCTGTATCGACCCCTCATTCTTTCTTCAGCGTTATCCCCATTCCAATTGTTCAGTAACTATTACTTTTCTAACTTCCTACCGCTCTGCTGAATTCCCCTACTCTCATAACACATGAGCTAACCTTTCCCTTCTCTCGGCAGATGTTGCATGACCTTATCAGATTCCTCTGAATGGCTTGTGTTTATTTCAACGAGAATTACATCTCCCTATTCCTGTTTGTGTGAGAGGAAACATTCTTCAATCCGACTCCTTGATATTATGTTTGTTCACACAGAAAGGAGGCATTGTTCTATCCAAATTCAAAACATGCTCAGAAGTGCATCAATATATTGCGAGGATTTTAAAAATAAAATATCTTAAACATAATGAAAATCATGATGAAAACACGAGACGCAATTCGATCTGTAAGGGGCCGGAATTCAGTCATGCGAGGTGAAAGTGAGGACTGCAGATGCTGGAGATCAGAGCCAAGATTAGAATTAGACAGGAAAAGCAAAGCAGGACAGGTCGCATCCCTGGAACAGGAGAATCAACAATTTCGGGCAAAAGACAGTCATCAGCAATGAGGCTGGCAGCTTCCAGCGTAGACAGGTAAATGGGAGGGAGTGGGGCTACGGACAAGGCAGCTGAGAGCGCAATAGATGTATGGAGGTGGGGGTAAAGGTGATTGGTCGGAGTAGACGGTGGAGCGGACAGGCGGGAACTGGGATAAGGTGGTCGGAGGCGGTAATCAGGCAAATAGTAAAGCCACATGGATTCCCTTAGGTTGGAGGTTCCAGAGGTGGAAGATCAGGCGTTTTTCCTCAAGGCGTTGGGTGGTGAGCGATTGGTGATAGAAAAGTTCCAGGTCCTGCATGTCCTCGGCAGATTCGGAGGGGGAATTCAATTCTCCCTCCGCAAGTTGTTATTTTATATGATGCTCCTGACCCATCAAAACACAGATCTGTGTGAATGCACAAACAACCTCTCTCGATACATTTCACTCAGAATAATGTCAATAACAGCACGGATTAAAACAAAATGAAAACTGTGTTGAATGCAGGATGTAGGGAATCATGTTACTGTAGAGCCTTTACAGCACTGAGATCAGGCTTTCGGCCCATCATTCACACACCAGTCTGCACTCCCACTTGAAACCTATCCAATTACTCATATTCCTGTCGGATTGAAGACTGTCTGTGTGCAGTTTGCACATTCTCCCCGTGTCTGCGTGAGTTTCCTCCGGGTGCTCCAGTTTTCTCACACAGTACAAAGATGCGCAGGTGAGGGTGGATTTGCAATGCTCAATAGTCATAAGTGTCCAGGTGAGTCTTGGTTAGGTTGGTAAGCCATGAGAAATGCTGGGTTACAGGAATAGCGTAGACGGTAGTATTGGTGGGATGCATGATGTGGCAAAAGGCCTGTTTCTGCACTGTAAGGATTTTATGATCCTATGCTCCATCCTATCTTTCTCCCTGGATGAAGTGAACTGTCACCAGATCAAATATCCCCTTCAATGGGTCAACGTTTGTTTATTATTTGACAAAGAACTGCAGATGTTGCAGATCTGAGAGACAGCACAGAAATTGCTGGGAAACTCTGCAGGTCCGGCAGCATTTGTGGGGGAGTGAACCTTTTGGATCCAGTGATTGTTCTTAAGAGCTGAAGACTTCTGATTCTGCAGCTATCAGACCTGGTGAGTTTTACTACCAATTTGTTGTTTTGCTATCAGCCCAAATGCAGTTGGTGATGATCACGACCTTGTTGTTTGAGACATCGCTGAACAAGGTAATGTGAATGGTGCAGCGTATGTACAATGTCAGCTGGAAAGTTACATTGGAAAATTAGGTCAGTTCTCTTTGGAAAATAAAACGCTTAAACCAGGTCTACCCTTGCCACCGCAAGAGTTGAAAGACATTCACCTTCAACAACGACCTCACCTCGTTCCACCACTCCAAAGGATCTTTACATATCCAGTCGAGATTTTCATGCTCATGCAACCACCTCATTTACCGTGTCTGTTGTTCTCGACGCGGTCTCCTTGACAATTGGGAGACAGGATGGGAAAAAACAGAGCGTTGCGGAGGACATTTCTGGGAAACAAGCACCAAACAATTCCACCGTGCTTGTGCTGACGACTTCATCTCCCCTTCCCACTCTAAGTGCATGCAAGTGCTGGGCATCGCCCACCATCAAAAACAAGCTACTCGATGAGTGGAGGAAGAATACCTCATTTTCCTCTATGGGGCCCTCCGAACACTAGGCATCAACGTTAACTTCATCAGTTTCCTCATTTCCCCTCCATATCCTCCCATCGCAGCTTAAACCATCCAACCCGGCACCGCCCTCTTGACTGTCCTACCTATCTATCATCCTTCACATCAATCAGCTCCACACTCCGCTCCGATCTATCGCCATCACCCCACAGGCCCCCTTTTTTCTCTGATCCCCTCATGCCTACCTTCTTCAATTCATTGTCTCAACTCTGCTCAACTTGGCCTTTCCCCTCCTGCTTCAAAGGTTCAGTACTAAACTTGTCTCTGGGGAGACTGATTCGAGTCTGTACGTCACAGCGGGAATTCAAGACAGAGACAACGAGAGACAAAACAATCTGCATGAGGTAAAAACAAACATGGGCTGGATTCCATTCCCATTTTCCTGTTATTGTCCAGGCTGCAGAATTACGTTGTGTGTCACCACACGCAAAATTGTTTCCTGGTGACATGGATGAGTTTGCAGTTTCTGGCATCCGACTGTCCTCATCTCTGCACAATCGAAGTCTCAGCCTGTATTTTGGTAAAGTAAAACTAGTACGGGATAATTCCAGTTTCAGTAACTGCAGCCTGAAGACGGAACGCGCTGACAGGAATATTAAAACACCTTGAGGTACCGAACATTTTACACTCGCCCCCTATCTCGGCCGTCAGTATGTCGAGGACTTATCGATTTAGTATCACTGTTTCGCTTACTGCTGTTAACTCAGTGTTCATGAGCATCAGACATTCCTCCGTCTCATTTGCTGGCAGTAATGCACTGTATGCGAGACCATTCATCAAGTTTGTTGCCACCGTTGCCCCTGCTCACAAGAGAATAGACCACCCAGTATTCGCTCCTCGTGTAGTCCAGGGGTCTGCGAGTGTGTACGCATTCGAATTCCGCGGGATGTCACTTCTTTTCGGCCGCTCCTGGCATTTGGGCCGAACACTGTCGTGCCAGTACCAGTACCACGGGGTAGCAGCACCACTTCTATCCCAGGCGTTGGTGGTGTCCTTTCTCTGCACAGGCCCATATTATACCCGCCATCCTGGTCTGATTATTGATAAAGGATCAAGTAATGTGTAAAATCGTACCCCTTGCGTAGCTTGTGGAGCAAGAGTCATTGTTCAAGAACAGCGTCGTATATCACTGGGAGAACCCCAGATGTAGTCTCCCTTGATGTGTGCAAATGCAGGTTTCTCCCTTGCCTTCCCCTCTGTTGAAGGATGTGGTTGGAAGGGTGTCAGCATTGTGATTGCAGTTAGCCTTAAGTTCGGGTGGTGGCGCGAGATTTGCCCTAATTGCTCCCCCTATCAGGGTCAGGGTAATCGCTGCCCGTGGAAGCAGGCAGCAAGCATTTCTTGCCAATCTCTCTGTCATTTGTTCGGCAGTCCACGTCGGGCTGTGTGTAAACATATCCAACAACGGTAGCCAACCTCTTAACTCCGGTGTTGTATAAGGGCCAAGGCACACGTTCTGTTCCTTTCACATCTAGCAATAGCCTTCACACCTCCCAACCTACTGGCATCGCATTTACGCCATTTATCTCATGAAACGCCAATTCCACTACCGAGTTAGACTCGCTCCCGAACCCCGACCAACCCCCTCCAGGTTCTGGCGTGACATTAATATGCTCTGCTCTTCTTGGTGTTTGGTCCATTATTTGGTTTGGATGGTTGACGTGCCCTGGTGCTACTATGTCATGGAATGTATTTCGTAGGGGGAGAGGGCTGTACCACTATATTCACCATATATATCGGAGAAGGGTCTGTCTATTCCAGACCACCAGGCTTCCTCATCCCTCTTCTGAGTCTTGGTTATTATTACCCGTGCCATGGCACCTCCTTCCTTGACAATATAATACTTATATCCCATGTCAGGTGTCCCTGCAGCCGTGGTTGTTTCTACTGAGTCCCAGTCAGTGGGACCATAAGGATCCCTACATAAATATTTATTGTCCCATTTATAGTCTTACTGGTTAATAAACGGCCATGGGTCACATGTAATGCTCAACGTAGCATCCTTGGTTAAGACTACCGTCTGCGGATGTACCCCATACACCCCTGCCTTCACGGATCGTCCTGGCAGGGCATCCCCATATTTGAATGAGTCTTCTAATCATTACTTGCACTTATTTGGTTCCGGTGTTGTCCGATGTGTCTTCAAGTCCAGCTACACGTTTGCAATGACTGGCGTGCATCAACGTGGCTCTTTGGGCGAACTTAACAGCTGACTGTATTGTAAGGAGCCTTCAAACGGTCCCTCCCATCTCTTCGCCTTCCCGCGTTTCCTCCTGAAGTCTTTCACCACAATCCATCTCCAGGTTCTAGGTCGTGCATCTTCCCTTCTGCTGATTTGGGTAGTGCTGCCTTCACTTGATTCTGTATTTGAGACAGAAGTGCAGACAGTTTTCCGGTGGCACAGTGGTTAGCACTGCTGCCTCACAGCGCCAGGAGACCCGGATTCAATTCCCGCCTCAGGCACCTGTCTGTCTGGAGTTTATACATTCTCCCCAAGTCTGCGTGGGTTTCCTCCGGGTGCTCCCGTATCCTCCCACAGTCCAAAAATGTGCAGTTTAGGTGAATTGGCTATGATAAATAGCCCGTAGTGTTAGGTGTGGGGTAAATGTAGGAGAGTGGTTCTGGGTGGGTTGCTCTTCGGAGGTTGGGGGTGGACTTCTTGGGCCGAAGGGCCTGTTTCCACGGTGCAAGTAATCTAATGTAATCTCATCCTCACAGTGGTCTGTTATCGGTGTTACCGGAGGTCTTTGGCCAATTCCTGAATTGGGCGACTTACCAAACAAAATCTCTAACGGGCCAAGATTGGCTATTCCTCTCCTTCCAGATCTCATATACTTTAGAACAATTGGAAGTGCCTTTTTCCTCACAACGTTTGTCAATTTATCTTTTCAGGTAGCATTTCTCTTTCCACTGCCACCGCTCGCTGGGTGCTAGGTTGTCTCACTGATCTACTCTCGGGCAATATTGACAAATAGTGTCACATTGTCGCTGCTAAGCCATTCAGGAAATCGCCATCTCTGAATTATTTCAGTTAGCAAAGCCTTGGATCCTGCAATGGCATCCTGTTTAGACGTGGGGAGCGGTTCCACCCAGTTGGAACACATATCAACTATTACCAGATAATGCCTTTTCCCTTCCCTGGGCATTAGTTCAATAAAGTACATCTGTTAATGTTCAAACGGTCTTTGGGATTGGGGATGTTCTGCCTGACTCATCTGTATTCCCCTCCCCTCATTAATAGTGGCACCGAAAACACATCATTCACAATATTTTCAGGAGTAATGAGTAAAGCCCTTAGTGTGCCAGTGCGTCGAAATTCTGTCGTACATCCCCCCTTTTGACACATGGTCCTCACTGTGTTATTTGGCATAGAATGGGAATAATGATCGCAGTAGACAGGGTTTTCCAATGGGGCCACACCACACCCATTCCCTCATTCAGCACCTTGCCGTTGTCAATTCACGCTTCTCTTCCGACGTGGCCTGCGACTGTAACTCCCATAAGTCTGCTTTGCATTCCAAATATTTGATATACACAGGTCAACTGATCACTTGGCGGCTGCTGGGCTGCCGTCCTTACGGCTGAGTTTGCATTCGCATTCTCTTAAGAAAGGGAATCATTATTTTTCGTGTGGGCCAAACATTTACAGACAGCGATTGATTTAGACGAAATGACCGCTTCCAGGGTTTTCTCGTATCGGTCAAGAAGCCTCTGTGTTTCCACAGGGTTCCAAAATTAGGTACAACCCCGAATGCATATCTGCTGTCAATGTAAATATTCACTATCCTTCTCTCAGCCAATTTACATGCCTCAGTCAAGAGAATCAGCTCTGCTGCTTGAGCTGACAGATGAGAAGGGAGTGTTCCATTTTGACTACCTCGTGGTTAGTTACTACAGCATACCAAACACAATTCTGGCCTGTCTGTTTGCTCCTGAATCCTGACCCATCCACAAAAACGCCATATCCTGATTCTGAATTTTTGAATCCTGCACCTCTGGTCTTGGGGTGCAAATTTCATAGTTACAGCGATACAGTCATGTGAGTCTCCGTCTCCTTCTGTGGTGAGAAGGCTAGCAGCGTGAAGGACATTGCATCTCTTTATTGTAATGTTAGGCATCTCCAATAGCGCAGTATTGTATCTGAGCCAACGTGCTGCCAACATGTGTGCTGTGTTTTGTTTGGAAAAGTGTAAGCATGCATGTGGAACCAGTAGGGTTAATTCACCACAGCCGAATGTGTCCCTTTCGGCTGCAACAAACGTTTTCAGCTGCAGCCGCGACTCGCAGGAATTTAGACAATCCTACCGCTACGGGGTCCAAGTTTAGCCGAAATGTAAGCTACCTACATCAATTTTCTCACAGTATCCTGCATCAGCACAGATGTCATGCAGCCACGCTTCTCATCTACCGTTTTTACATAAGGCTTGTTTGGATTCGGAATCCCAGTGTAAGTGAAGTTTGGAACACCATTTTCAATTCAACTGCAACGGTCTCTGGTTCTGCAACTCTTAGCCATGGGAAATGGGGGGGGGGGGGGGGGGGGGTGGGGGCTAAAGGGTTGTGTCATGTGGAATTCACATTCTACAGTAGGAGAGCATGACCAAAAAGCATAGCAATTGATTCTTTGTTTGAGGCTTGTGAATTTGCTGGATTGCTTGAACTGTCTTCACCAATGGCCTTCCCTTGTTCAGATAAGAAGTGACCGAAGAACTTCACCTGTTGTTGCACAAATTGTAGTTTTGCGAAACTAGCTTTGTGCCCATCCCTGGCTAGATGGCAGAGCAACGCAAGTGTATCTTTCTCACATTGTTCCTCTGTTGATGCTGCAATTAAGCATTCGTCTACATACTGCAGAAGCGCTGACCCCGGGGTTAAAACAAGAGGATCCAGACTCCTGCATAGAGCCTCATTTGTTATGTTGGGGAATCACAGTAATCTTGACAAAATCGCGTGAATGTACACGATCTGCCTTTGAATGTAAAAGTGAACCAGAAGTGACTTTCTGGGTGTACCGGTACGCTAAAGAATAATTTGCTTAACCCACAGCAGAGAACCATTTACTGTCCGGTGGAACTTGAGCTAATATAGTACAAGGATTAGGAACATTTGGGGCGGGTGGAAAAACAGCATAATTGACTACCTGCCAGTCGTGAACAAACCTCTATTTCCCCGATTCACCTGGAATGTTTGCCTTTTTGACCTGAATAATGGGGCTCCCACCGGTGATTATCCACAGGGTATTATCACTCCAGTCTTCAGAAGGGATTCAAAGTCTGGAGTAATTCCTTTTACAGCCTCTGGTTCTAACGATTCTTGTGTTCTGCAAGGACGATACTCAGAGTTCGGGGTTATTCTTATGGGTTCACAGCTTCGTATGAACCCTATACAACGTTTGCCTTTTGCCCTGCACTCAGCAGGGACCCTTCTTAATCTTGGCTCCGAGACATCTACCATAAGCTAGCCGTCAGGCTACCCTTTTGGCGGGGGTTACCTTGACTGCCCTATCTGCCTGAGTTAGCCAATTTAGTTTCTTCATGTATGTCCTTATATCTGCATTGAAGCAGATACGCACATCGTCCATGAAGACACAATCTTTCATTTTTGGTGCCTGTAGCACCCATGGTCCCAAATCCTGCCACCTGTCGCTGGATGCCTTCACCAATGGTACTTGAGGAAAGGAACGTTCCACGTCAAAAAGATAGGGTTTACTTGCCGTCACAGATACTTTGGATAAGTTTACACTGACTGCACATCTGTGATCATTTTAATAAAATTCGCACGATAATAACTGATCTGGTTAAAGCAATCTACTCAAACAATCCTTTTCATATGATTTGTAAGGGCCATCATGGTGTATGTGTGCTGTGCAGTGCAGCATATGCCCAGCAATAAAATCGTTGTTAATGGGATTAACATGGTTACTTGCTTCCTGGGCGAGCGAATCGCTCACGGAATTTATGGCTCTCCAGCTTAATCGCCATTCATAGACATGCATCATGGGTCGTGAGTCGTATTGTACAGCCTGCGCTGGTAAGTCTTTTTTATTACCTGGAAGCCTGTCGGGGTACTGCGCTAATCGGATTCCAGTCTCTCTATGAGATCGCGAGCCATCAGAGTTAAAGGACAGAATTCCGAGTTCAGAAATGAGAATTAGAATGTTTCACCATTACTGGTTTCACACAATAGGGGTGCGGTTAATCTTCCTTGTGTCACAACTCCTGATGCATCCATTGCGTCGACTCTCTGAACTGCCTTAATTTAAGGACTGAATATGTTATCCCTATATCTACCAAAAAGATATCTGGCGCACTTTCCACATATAATACATTTTCCCTTGATACTAGAATTCGCTTCTTCTTATCAACACCTCAATGTCAGCGACCTGAAACATTCGAGTTCCTTTCCAGATACGGAGTTGTTTTTTTCTCATTCCTTGACTGTTTATATGGTATTTTACTGTCCTTGTAAGTCTGCTATTAGTTAGATTTAACTTCACATTTTTTTCTGTCTGTCTGCAATACTTGCCTCTGCAAAGTCACGTACTTACTTCTTTGTTTCCCTGTGCTTTTACTGGTTTCAAAATACACGTTACTTTTCCATTACAATGGATATCACATTATTTTTACAGGTCGCTGCAACAGCGAGGGCCGAAGTGCCTGTACTGAATTGTAACGTCCTATGTTGTAAGCTACATTTCCTGCTGGCATCCAATATCTCTCCTCATTGTGGAAGCTTCCAGTCACATCTTCCAGAGATTTGTCTGCACTTCATTTGATCGAGGCATCTGTATTTCCTGCTCAGAATGTGATCCCTGTACAATGGAGTGAGGAAAACAGAGTCGCTGACAAAGCTGAGATCACTGACGGTCTGTCCAGAATCAAGAAAAACTATCCCGATCTTCCAGTCTCCTGTAATTTCAACATTACAATGTTCCCACCCTTCAGGCTCTCTGCCTGTATTCCTGATGAAGGACTGTTGCCCGAAACGTCGGTTTGACTGCTCCTGAAATGCTGGCTGAACTTCTGTGCTTTTCCAGCACCACTCGAATCTAGACACTTGTTTCCAGCACCTGCAGTCATTGTGTTTTCCTAGTTGATTTTAACACTACTGCGAATCGTCTTCCAAGGATTCCTGCCTTGAAGACATTTTCCTCTTCTCTCTACGATCTCTCCACTCTTCAGGCTCTCTGCCTGTATTCCTGATGAAGGACTGTTGCCCGAAACGTCGATTTTACTGCTTCCTCAGATGCTGCCTGAACTTCTGTACTTTTCCAGCACCACTCGAATCTAGACTCTTTCAGACCTTTTGGTTTTCTTCAGAGAACTTTGCTTTTCCGTTGTAATCGCCAGACTGCTGGAAGCGTCTGATTGCAGGAGGAGAAGTTCACAGGAGATGAAAAGAATGGCAAGTGTTCGACCTATCCCATTGTGAAGGTAGACAAGCTAGGCTGGGGTTGTTTATCTAAGCACAGCGAAGGTTGAGTGAGAAACCGATTAACGTGCACATTTTATGAAGAGGATAGATATGTATGACAAGGATAAGCCTATATTGGGAAGGAATAGAGTGACATAAATGAAAGACGGGAGACAAGATATTTTGAGGAGATTTGGGAAGAATACTTTCACCGATAGCGTGTTGTTTATCTAGAAATCATGATCTGAACATGTGGTAAAGCTAAGTGTCATGAGAACGTTTCAGCAGTCTGTCGCCGAACACGGGAAGAGCCAGAACACACGTGGATGAGGACCAGGTACAGGAAAGTGTGACGAAGTCAGACAGACGCGAGGTGGGTGCCCTGAACGCAATGGGTCAAAGACAAAGTTGCATGCTTAAAGCTCGTTGCTAGTGCGACTCAGTGGTGCAATGGAAAGCGCATTGGATTTCTAGGCCTTTGATCAGGTTGCGATTCCAAGGTTGTGGGTTTGTGTCCCATCAGAGTCGAGTTTTAATTTATTGTTTGGAAGGTGGTCAGACCAGACCCGGCTGTCATCTGAAAACCCAACAATATTCGTGCAGAAACCCACTATCTCGAAACAGAACATTTTCCTCTCACAGATTTACATTTTCGATGTCTATTTATGATAAAGATCGATAAATATCTGTTAGCCACTAAGCAACACGATGATGTGGATAGGCTTAAAATAGTTGTGTCAGCCATGATGACATCGAATGACGTGGCGGGGCAGGATCGGTGTTAAGAATGGCCTCCTTCTGCTCCTTTGTGTCTGTGCCATTTCTGGCCCAGGTTTTTAAACAATCACAATAAGGACAATATGAATTAAACACCAAGTAATATTTTGGTTTCACCTCCATTTCGCTTCCCTCCCAGATGGAATAGACAGCTCTTGTTTCAGATGTAGATCGGACAGTGGAGGATTCTCACAAGTTTTCCTTCAGGCTGAACGTTCCTTCACAAAGGTTTCCAAGTGGACACGTGGAGCAAGCAATTGCATGGATGCTGGGGATTCAGGGGCAGATTTCCCCTTTGCTTCTCAGGAATTCTGGACAAGGTAATGAACGCGAATTTCTGATATTTTGAGTCTTACTCTGTACTCTTGCGACTTTACTAATTAAACTGAATTTCAATTTGCCCTTACAAAACATTATTCAGTCTTCACTGTTTATACAAACCATGCAACGTGCTCGTGGATGCAGTATGCTGAACATTATTCACGTTGTGTGCAGTGTGGGTCGATGCACACGTGGAAAAGGACCATGTACTGGAAAGTGTGACGAAGTCATATGAACATGCCAAAGGACGTTGGTGAAATATCAGTGAATCGAATTTTCTGACGAATTGAAGCCGATAGAAGGAAAATCCCAGTACAGTGGCGACATAACATTGCCTGTGATCAACGCAGGAAACCATGGTATTTGTACCCAGTATTCAATAAAGCCGATTTTCACCACATTTTTCTATATCATTTTCCTGAACCTGATGCTTCATAATCGATGATCCATGATCGGTATAACCTCGGTATAAACTGTGTTTCATGTCAGATCGACAGAAAAAAAATGAGTAATTGGGTTGAGGGTGCCAGTGGTAAGTTCAGGAGCCAATCGTCATCATTAGATGACAGGTCCAGTGGTGCAATTAGTTAGTTTGCTATACTTGCATGACAGAACGGCAGGACATGAGCTGCCAAAATTGTGCATTCGATTCTCGCCAGGTCTTTGCTTTACTGATAGTGACCAGAGATGATTGCAACTTCAAGCTGAAGATCAGTTCAAACCCAGAATATTACACCGCAAAAACGTACCGTTGGCCCTAATGTTGCACAGAACTATGATGCCATTCTGAAGTCCATCTGAACAGCATTTTACCATTATAATCTGTAAGTTTATCCAATGATCATTTAATTGCCCTGAAGGTTGGTGAGTCTCTGACTGTTGAAGGTAAGACGTTCAGCACCCTTATGATTCTCTGAGAAAGGAATCTACCTCGGCATCTATCACCCTCAAATTACATCGATGTGCCTTTGTGCCAACCATCACCATTTGAAGAAAAAGGCCTTCACTGTCCACCTTACGTCAACCTCTGATCATCTTTTATGTCTCTATTAATTCACCTCTCAAATTTCTCATCTCTATCAAAAACAGCCTCAAGTCCCTCAGCGTTTCCTCGTTAGACCTTCCCATCATAGGAGGCAACATCCTAGGAAATCATATCTGGACCCTTTCCAATGCTTTCGCATCCGTCCAATAATGTGGCGATCAGAACTGCACGCAACTCTACAAGTTTGGCAACAGCAGAGACATTTCTGGAGCTGCAAAGGGATCATTTGGTCCTGAAACTTAATCACTCTCCCAATAAAATCTAACACACTGTGCTCCATGCAAGCAAATCGATCAACGTGGATGTTAACTTTCATAGATTTATGTACATAGGCACCGAGACCTCTCTGCTCATTTAAACTTCCAAGAATATTACAATTAGCCCAGAACTCTTTATTCTTGTTTCTCCTTCCAAAGTAAATCATCTCACACTGTTCCATATTAAACTCCATTTGCCACCTCTGAGCTCAGATCTGCAGATCATCCATGTCCCTCTGTAATCCGCAGCAGACTTTGGCACTGTTGATAATTCCATCAAGCTTAGTGTATTCAACGAAGTCACTCATCATTCATGACCCTAACCCAGGTCATTTATAAAAGTGACAAACAGCAGTGGATCCAAAAAGGAACCTAGAGGTACACCATGAGTAACTGAACTCCAGGATGAATATATCCCATCAACTACCAGCTCGCCAATTACAGACTTAAACCGCTAAATCACGGTCAATCCCATGTCTCTGTATTTTATGCCAGCGAAAGACTTCTCATGTCTCCTCTTCGCTCTAAGTCGCTCTCTCTTTTGGACCGTCTTGGCCAGCTTTTAATTTGCAAGTGCCCTATTTCAGCCTTCATATCTCATGTTTACATGCACCTCCTTCTCCCTCTTGACAAGAAAGTCAACTTTTTCAGTAAAAATGGCTCAGAGTCTCGACCTCATATTCCCTGCATGACACACACATACTTATCAAGGACATGCAGGAGCTCTTCCTTGAACAAGCTCCATATTTCAGGTGTACATAACCCCTGCGGTTGCTTTCCCCATCTGGTGAATCCTAACTCTTGCCTGATCGCATCATACTGGCCTTTCTCCCAGCGGTAACTCGTGCTCTGTGATATATGCATCTATTCCTATCCATCACTAAATAAACATACCGAATTGTGGTCACTTTCACCAAAGTGCTCACTTACCTCCAAATCGAACAGCTGACTTGCTTCATTACGTAGTACCAAATCCAATGAAGTTTTGATTCTTGTTTGCCTGTCTACATGCTAAGTCACGAAACCCTGCTGCGCACATGGACAAAGACTGACCAATCAGAGGTAATCAAACAATAATATTTGGAAAATTAAAGTTGCCCACTACAACTACCATGTTACTTTCGTTGGTGGTGACCTCTACTTTCCTGACTTTAATCTCAGCCCATTCGAGTTCAGCAGATTCAGTAGAGTCCACACCAAATATCCTTTCTGCTACCATAGTACTTTCTTTGACGAATAACGTCATATCTCCCCCTCTGTAACGACTTTCCTGCTCTTACTGAAAACTCGAAACTGAGATGCCAGGAACAACCATTCCTTTCAGTGATCCATTCATGTCTCTGAAATGGCCACAACATTGAAGTCCCAGGTAACAACCCATGTCACCTGCTTTATCTCAGATGCTCCAGGCCGTGAAGTTGACACACTTCAAATAACCTTCGTTCTTCCCAATATACACTCGCGAACACGAAAACCTATTTATGACCTCACCACTCACAACTTCCTGCACACTGCAGCGAAAATTCAGGTTCGCACTCCGCTGCTGAATTCGTTTAAACACTTCTCAATAGCGTTAGAAAATACCCCTCAAGATATTGGTACCCTTCAGGTTCCGGTGAAGGCCATCCTGTTTGTAGAGGTCCAACTGACTCCAGAATGAGCCACAACTATCCAGATATCCGGATCCCTATCACCTGTACCATCCTTACAAACATGTGTTCTCCTGCTCTCTCCCTATTCTTTCCCTCACTACGACGTTGTATGTGTAACAAATCAGAGAGAACAACTCTGTTTGATCTCGTTCGAAGATGTCACCCTGGATCCGTGAATTTCTGCCATGCATCCACATCAATTTTCCGACCTATTTTGTTGGTGCATATGTGAACCACGACCTCGGGCTGCTCCCCCTCCCACTGAAGGATCCTGAAAACACGATGTGAAACATCACCACCCCTGGTAACTTGGAGGGATCACATCAATCATGAGCCTGCCCTGTACCCACAGAAACTGCAATCGGTCCCCCTTACTATTTAGTCCCCAGTAACTATTGCTCTCCTCCCC
>NW_025213109.1:26355-27748 GCF_004010195.1 Chiloscyllium plagiosum
TAATATGCAGTCAGGTGTGGCATTTGGCGCAATAGTCACCACTGTTTTCTCACAGGGCCAGGGCCTTTGCTTCTACTGCAGCCTTGGGTGAAATGTTGTGTGGAGTTTGCACAATCTCCCCATGTTTGTGTTATTTCCATTTCACGGCCCAAAGATGTGCAGGTTAGTAAGATTTGCAATTGCTAAATTATCCAAGGAAGTCTGGGTTAGGCACTTAGCGATGGGAAATGCAGGGTGACTGAAGGAGGTTGGAGGATTATTCTGGGCGGGATAGTATTTGGAAGGCAGGTGTGAACTTGTTGGGTAAATTGGCCCGTCTCAGGGATTCCATGTTTCTGTGAGTCAAATAAAAAACGCTTATTTTTTGATTGAACAATAGACATTGAAACAGCTCAGAATGATTGGGACTGAGACAGTAACCTGCAAAACCCCTGCAGTGATGTGCTGGGCTTGGGATGATTGGCATTTAGAAATTGCAAGCATTTGGGCTGGATGGTTACACCAAGAGTTACATTGTTGAAAGCACGCATGTTCTCTTTAAAATAGTGTATTTTCTGAATGTTGAAGGAAATTAAGACTGCGTGCTTTGCTCCCTGAATGAAAAGGCTGGTGGACGGGCTGTTCCAAAATAGATACAGGTCACACTTCTCGGTGAAAACCTGATTTTTTTCTTGCTGTTTCGACAACAACTCCCCTTGAAACAATTACATTAAATTATGTCCAGTGTCCCAGAAGCTCATAAATTTTCAATTTTTGTTTTGCTTTGGCATCTGGCATCTAATCAATTTATACAAATTAATGTGTCATTGGAGTTTATATAAACCAATATTTTGAAAACCAGAGTGAGAGCTATTGCTGGAGAGTTACCTGCCCATCTAACACTTCCCTCTCGAAGAAATTAGAAAGCACTCTCTATCAAAAGTTACCTTTTTCTGCAAAACGTACTCTGTAAAAAATGAAAGTAGTTGAAACAATTGAGATAAGCAGATAGAAGTTGGAAATAGCGGAGCACATACAAACTGTGTCGACTTGAGATGAAGTTGATGTAATGTATAACAAATGTGTTATTGAAACAGCATGTTAATAGATTGCTTTCAGTTAAAGAAAATAATATTTAGTTTGTTGATTATTTGTTTACTATTCGCAACAGATTGAAATAAAAAGTTGTTTTTTCTTTATGTGCTGGAATAGATTACGATTTGAGGAGAGGTTTTCCGAATGTTTGCTATTAATTAAAGAGGGACTCCACGTCCTCGTTGGAACAATGTTTCCTTTGATTCCAACAGTCTCCAGTTTTGCAAAAGCTCTTCAATGACTTTGTCATTCGGACGCACCCTTAATTTCAAGGGCAGTCAGTCTCACCTTGCCTTGTGAGTGCAGTATTTTATCTATT
>NW_025213109.1:27769-30700 GCF_004010195.1 Chiloscyllium plagiosum
GCGCTGTTGTGAAAGCTGGAGCAGGGCATTGAGTATGATGACCATCATTCATTATATCGAAGGGAAAGACAGACTTAAAGGCCTAAATGTCCGCCTGCTACACCGATATATCAATGCTGGGGACATTTGGGGTGGGAGAACTAGTATAGAATCGTCCAGGGTCTCCATGATTTCACGCTTCTGCCAGGAGATTACTAAAATGTTTCCGTCTTACCTTGAGCACGGATTGTCCTGTACGCCCCCGTCTGCCCCATGAAAGAGACAATCTTTGAGATAAGTAGTTCATTTCCAGTCTGGCTTGTTCGTAGTATGGACCGAGTGAATATCTCCCTTACCTGTCTACGCTGGCACTCGCCTCATCATCTTTCGCTCTGCGTTTGGTGGATTAATCTTTCCGCCCCCTACTCTTTTTGGACAGGAGCCGCTGTCAATCACGTGTTAAGCGGACATATGCAGTATTATGTGAAGTGTTGGTGCCTGGAGCCATACTGGCTGGAAATGGAGGCTTACTAACACTGGGAGTGTCAGAAATACCCAATGTTGGCCGAAAAGTCTAAATAAGACTGTTTATTACTTTGTGTTAGCGTCAGCTGCATAGTTTCCTACAGTAACAAGCATAGTGTGAACATTCCGAGCTGAATATAGAACATAGAACATAGAAGAATACAGCGCAGTACAGGCCCTTCGGTCCTCGATGTTGCGCCGATCCAAGCCCACCTAACCTACACTAGCCCATCGTCGAGTTACAAGGGAGAGGGACTGTGGACAGTATTGAAAATTGGAAACACTGCCTTAAATCATCGCAGTATTTATTAGAGTTAACTAATCAGCATGAAGTGAAGCAGAAAGCAAGATGGCTCTCGAGATGGATTCAAGATGCAGTTGAGTACAAGCGGAAGAACAGGAACGAAGGGAAAACTGGCAGGTTCAGAGAAATCACATTGAAACAACAGTCTCCGGCAGTTAAACATTTCAGCCATGACGTTAAATTGGAGAAGGTAGACAAGGAAATTCAAAACAATTTTTCAAAATCATGTGGGTACAGTACAAAATTGATGGTGAGAAAGTATTCCCACTCGGAAAAGCTTTGAGAGAAAGAATGGAGAATTAAAAAAAAAACAAAAGAAGAAAATGTGATGCAAGAAATAAACTTCACACAACGACATAGTTAGAATTTGAATTTTTTAATGATCTGTGTTTCGGGCTTTTCCAGTGAAGGGCATTAAAACATTATTTTATAGGGAAAATTACAGGATTACAGCGGGAGAAGTCAGGGTAATGACACAAAATCAGAAAGCATATTCGGGGAATCGTGTTAACCCAAAAGGTTGAATGACCTCCTCTGTACTTGAACAATTCTGTGATTCAAAATTACTCATTGAATCTCCACACAATCACTCAAGAACATGGCACTAATATTTCATGTTCAATCTGGTTGCTGAACAATGCTGTGATGAATTATTTGAGAGAATCATTGACTAACTTGAATTATCAAGCACATCACTGATTCCAGGTGCAATTTTTTAAACAAAAAGCTTCATAAATAAATTATCCGTACCAGAATTTCGATTTTGTGGAAGCACGAGGAAGAATCTGGGAAACAGATTTATAACTTTGAGGTTAACAGAAAGGAAAAATTTTTGACACGAACTGGTTTCCCTGGCAAAATCCCTGTTCTATATTTGGCAGAGCTGAATTTTGTGCACTTTTTTCTAATTAATTAGAAAGACAGTATTTGCTGATGGGAAAATTAAACAAGACACTATACTGATATCTGAAAGAGCCCCGCGTTTCATCAGCAACTGAACGCTACCTCTCAATGTGTTCATGTGACAAGTTTACTAACATTAGCATTATTGATTCCCGATGTGGGTAAATGGGCCATTCGGCTTAAAATGTCCACACCAACTGACTGCACAGCATTCATACGAGAGTCACCCCTCTCCCCACCAACTTTCCAAGACCAGTCAATATAAACCTGAACACTGTGGGCAATCCACTTCACCAGCACACATTTAAACTGGAGGAGGAAATACGCACATTCAAGTGGAGATTGTGAAAATTCCACACAGACTACCACCCAAGGCCGAGGTTGAACCCAGATCCTTGGCGTTGTGAGGCAGCAGTTCAAACCGCCGTCACAGCCTATTGGTATAAAATTTCAATAGTACATAGAAACTGAGTTGGTGTTCCAGTGAACAGACTATGGAAAGATTAAGAGTCAGTTACGCAGCCATAAATTCACTTGCTTCCAAAATTTGTATGTTTTCCCTGAAACCAATTCTGTGATTGTTTGATGTTTGCAAAGACCAGCCTCCTTAGCAGCGAATTGATTCAAATATAAGGAAATTTCTCACCGTTATCCAGGGCTTTCTGCTTTCAGTTAGGGTAAGGATCGTTGATGTTACGGACAGAAAGGTCGGAGTAAACTCATATTATTTTCGGGTGAGCGCCATCGCTATCATTCTCACTTTTCTTCTCTTATGTCTCACAGTAAAATCTATGACCGCTGTCTGTTAATACATTTCCATTTTTCATGGGAACACTTTGATTTTTCACATAGTACTAATTCTCATGAATGTTCTCTGCCTCCAGAGATTCAATGTTAGTTGGACAGTGACATGGGAGAGGTAGTGAGCTCCTCTCTGACAATGCTGGACGGATCTCCACCATTCCTTGAAATCCCAAATCTTGTCTGTTCTCTGCCCTGATCAACTGTGATCGCACACATAAGTACTCCATTCTCACATCCGGGGGGCAAATTAGATACAAATTAAATTCGTTCATTGATATGGATCCGTTTCTTTTGATTCATGTAACATTTGGCCATTCTAATTCTGTGATTGAGTCACTTATTGGTGTCAGGACATGAGCAGAAGCGGTCAAATTTAAAGTGCCCCGCTCAGTAAACTTTAAACCACATCTACAAAC
>NW_025213110.1:0-554 GCF_004010195.1 Chiloscyllium plagiosum
ATAGGATGTGAAAATTTTCCCTGGAGCTTGAGGACTGAGGGATGGGCTTACAGAGGTTTATATCAATATGAAGGATACGGTAGAGTAAATGGTCAATGACTATTTCTTCCCAAGGCAGGTAAGTTCAGAACAAGGGAACAATGTTTTAAGGGGAGAGTGGTAAAATTTAAAAGGGATCTGAAGGACATTGTTTTTTTTTCACATAGAAAGGTTTGTGTGTTTGGAATGAATTGTCAGATTTAGTGGTGGAGTCTGGTATACTTTCAACATTTCAAATGCATATGGATCTGTATCCAGACAGGAAAGTTGAAAAAGAACAAACGTGAAAGTTGGCAAATAGAGCGGTTGTTTACGGGCTCAGCCCCTCTGAGATGCTGCAGTGGCGATCACCAGTTTGAATAGGCACTCATCACTTGGTCAGTGCGTTGGGCTGGTTTTCTGGAAGATGGTTAGATTAGATTCCCTACAGTATGGAAAAAGGCCCTTCAGCGCAACTAGTCCGCACCGACCCTCCAAAGAGTAACCCAACCAGACCAATTTCCCTCGAACTAATG
>NW_025213110.1:784-2868 GCF_004010195.1 Chiloscyllium plagiosum
CCTGACAACTGATGAACAGAAGCAGAACTGACAAAGAGAGCCTATTTTCAGACACACGGACTCATGAATGCTGTCTGTGAGGCAGAGCGAGTCGTCTGGGTCATGAGCTGCTCACACAAATTGCAGCGAGGCAATTCCAAATGGTGCTTTCAACGTAGTGGCGCCTTAGTGCACCAATCCTTCCAGGAAAATGCTCAATTAAGATGAATCAGAACTGACTAACAATGAACCATGAAAAGTGAAGATTACCAATTACAGTCTCGATTAGATGAGGTTAACAATTGGGCTGGTGTCTCCATCGGATCGAGAGGACCAATCACCAGCCTCTCTCATCAGGACAGAAATTAAAGAAATTAGGGAAAAGTAACCAAGTTTTATATCGCAATTTCCATCATTTTCGCAACAACAACAGAAAACTGCGAGCAGATTCAATGTAGAATCTAATTTCACATAAACAGGGAAATAAATATCTCCATTAACTTTCAGAGAAACGGCGAAAAATGCAAATTGTCTGGAATATGAAAGATTGGCGCAGCCTGTTTTTGAGTCGCATATTATGCTGGTGGCCTTTCGAGCTGGAGGGGAACGTGACAACTGCAGCAGAAGGGGAAAACATGGGCACTGACATGTTGGTTGTTTTCTGCTGTGCCACATCACAGCCGGGTTAGAAGAAATGACTGCTTTTTCTTTCTGTTCAACTTTAACAAAACTCATCCCTGCAAAACGTTGCCAGCTTAATCCATTAGCACACGTGGCCGCGCAGGGATGCAAATACAAGACTTCGTAAGAAGTGGAATCTGAAATCAGAGTCTCAGGTTGCTCACCCACGGGAGCACACAGGCCAAAACCGGAATCCCAAGAGCATGTACATGATGATACCCTGCAGCATACTCACAGCAACTGCACCAGTTCTGCAGAATAAGCGGTGGGAAGGAATTGCTCTACCTGAGCGGTCGTGCTTGTTGTTCTCATCAGCAAATCTGGCTTTGAATTTGCAAGCCCATACCTGCTACCATGCTGAAACGGAATGCAATTCCAATTAGTCGCTGTGTGAAACTTTGTTCATTTTCTCTCCTCAGATAAAGTGATCACTGGAGATGATGAATTCTGCTCCCGCCGACTCTCCTGCATCTCGGATGAACTGAAAAACTGGTTTAGCACTGGAATCCGAGAATGGCAAAACACGTAGCAAGATTATTCGAAACCCAGAGCCAATAAGAGTTCCAACTTTCCTTTTCTTTCTCCATAATAGTGCATTATCCAGCAGAGCCATGAGCAACTGCCACCTGGCTGCAAGCTGAGTTGGAAACCTATGTGGCAATCAAGGACATGCGACCCACTTATTGTCAGTAAATCAAACACTTCTCACTTTGGGGTGTACAAACATTTGTTTCTATACATATTCAGGGAAGGTCAAAGGCGATCTGAGATGTCAAAGAGGTGGTCACTGTTCGTGATTGTTCTTTGTTCGAGTTGTGAAAAGGTTTCCCCGCTTTAGTCGATTCACGTTTCTTGTTGATGACTGAATCAGACAGAAGGTATTTCACCAGAGCTGCACTTGACTTGCATTCCTCTCCCTCGCTGTCATAATTTCCTGGAACTGTGTGAGAACAAGAAAACAAAATACATACTGCGTCATTCGGCAGCCTGTCTGTGATTTCCAAATTTTCAGTTACAATATGGCTTAGACTTCAGGCCACACGGTAATATTAGTAACAGTATGAAAACAAGAGTCGACAGTTCATCTGTGCCTGTAAATCTTTTCATTTCTGTGGTTGACTGAATGAACTGTATCCGTGCCTGCTGCTTCGAAACTCGAATATGTGAACTGCTCCAAACTATGATTGAGGATTTCTGGTTTTGGTTGACACACGTTGAGAAACGCCAGACAGCGTTCAAATGAAGCTTTCAGAGCACATTTTCGGATGCATTTGACAGAGACTAACATCATGAATGCAGTGTTCGCTGTGACAGAAGGAAATGAATGCTCTCCTTGTTACTGATCCAGGCCACCTTCGCATGTCGAGCAAATGTGGTACTGTTGTTACAGAAAGGATCAGTGCCCGGTAACTGTGTCCTTAAAG
>NW_025213110.1:3600-11548 GCF_004010195.1 Chiloscyllium plagiosum
AAGTCCTGGGCAAAGTGAGAGATAGAACAAGCATGATACAATTTTAGAGACTGGGAAAATGTTTGGAGAGGAAGCAATAAAAGTGAAGCTGAATATAAAGTCTGAAGTCAGGACATATTAAAAAGAAAAAAGATTGTAGAAAGACAGAGGGACATGAAGATGGAAAAAGAAGTGTCACCAGTCCCGAAATCTCATTCGGTTTTCATTTTCAAGATGCGACCGGACCTGCTGAGATTTTCCAGCAATTTCATTTGTTGATTCTGAAACAGAAGATGGGAGTGATCCTGGACCAATCAGCTCTCTCATGTTCTGGGAATATGTGACTGACCCGTTCGATCAGATCAGGTCTGTCCCACACTGAAACCTCAGAATCCTTCCCCACCCCCACCGTCGTTACTGGCAATAAACTGTTCATTACATCAACTTACATGAGCACACAACAAGAACAATTGCAAAATGTACAGGGAGAGCTCCGTTCGGTTCCATCAGCACATTCTGAATCAGTTAATTTTTGTTCAGGACCCATTAGATATTAAGCCGTCTCTGTCAGACCACTAACAAATGGCCATTCGCGTTCTGTGTCTTTGAACACTTTGGTTGGTGCACGGATGTAGTGGAATCTCACGTTTTGAATTAGAAATCATTCCACTGATAAAGTTGTATCTGGCGCTTCCAGTAAAGTGCAGACAGTTTTCACTCAGTAACCGACATGTGATCAAAGCAGGAGGACATATGTATCAGCGAAAACAACAAGAATGTTCCACCAGCGTTGGCTTGCAATTCTGCATGTGGAACGAAGCGCTGGAACACTGTTAAACAGTGAAAACGACTATTATGGGGCTTGGACGCACGACTCTGATTAAACAACTCACATTGCACCGAACTGATATATCCAGGCTTAGGACACGATGCATTAGTTTGCTATTTCATTCTGAGCATAATTCACCTGGCACAGCAATTTGCAAAGATCCAGCTCATTCCTCCCAACACTAATAACATAATTCACATCTTTAATTTTTGTTATTTCTTCAAAACATTACAGTCTATTTAACACTTGTCCCGGCATTTAAGATTCAACCCGAATATTTTCATAAGAAGTGATTTTCAGTCACTCTGGCAGACAGTAAATCAGTCGGAAAATTACCGAAATAAACCCAACCATTTCTGTATACGGTGTTGGGAATTTCCCATCTGCTGACGAGACAGAGTCCTCACAATCAACATTTTCTTTGTTCTTCCTGCCTAAAACGTTTACAACTTCTTATTTTCAAGACAGGATTCTTGTTTATAACACGTTCCAAGAACAGGAACAACCTTCCAATCTCCTGAAGCCGTTTCCAATTTAAAATGGAAGTTTTGTTCTTTTCCCACGGGAAGAGTAGTTAATGAGAAAGGAGTTTCCACGAGCTGTGTCCCAGAGTTTACCAGGAAGCCCCTAATTGCAGCTGCAGTGGCCGCTTTCAGTTGGCATCGGGGGATTGGAGAACGTGGTGTCGTATTCTGCTGCGTGTAAACGTCTTGCTCCCTGTGGACTCGGGGTGAATCATGGATGAGTTTTCGGAATAACACTGCCTTCCAGTCTCTGGCCATGTGCTATCTAAGGAAATAGAAACAGAGTTATTTGTTCAGTTCGAAATCCTGGGCAATGTAAAAGATGGAACAGTTCTGATACAAAATTGGAGACTGGGAAAATGGTTGGAGAGGAAGTAATAAAAGAGAAGCTGAATATATAGTTGGAAGTCAGGAGACATTCAATAAAAAGGAAGAGTGTGCAAAAGCAGGTGGAGATAGACATGGAAAAGAAGTGTCACGAGTCCCGAAGTCTTAAATCGATTTATATTTCCAAGATGCTACCACACCTGCTGAGATTTTCCAGTAATTTCATTTGTTGGTTTAGAAACAGAAGATGGCAGTGATCCTGGACCAAACAGTTCTCCCGTGCTCTGGGGATATTTGACTTACTGTGTCATTCATTGATTGTATTTTCGGCTGCACTGATAAAGTTGTCTCTGGCGCCTCCAGTAAAATGGAAACAGTGTTCACTCAGAAACCGACGTGTGATCAAAAGCAGGCGGACAGATGTGTCAATGAAAGCAGCAAGAACATTCCCCTGCGAAGGGTTGCAATACTGCACGTGGAACGAAGAGCCGGAATTGTATTAAAGGTGAAAGTGCCCATTGTGAGGCTTGCACCCACCACCCTCAGATTAAGCATCTCACACTGCACCGACTGAGCTAACCAAGCACGGTGCACTGTGGATTAATTTGCTATTACTTTGCGAGCATAATTCATCAGCAATTTGTTAGGATCGAGTTCATTCCTCCTAATCACAAAAATATAATTCACACTTTTCATTTCAGTTATTCCTTCAAAGCATTACAATCTATTCAGCACTTGTCCTGGGATTTAAGGTTCAACCTTAATATCTTCATATATTTTACCCTCACCTTTATATTGCTGATGTGATTTCCAATCACTCTGGCAGACAGTAAATCAGTCGGAAATTACCTAAGGAAACCCGCGACATTCCAATGTCCTGAAGCCCTTTCCAATTTAAAGTGAAAGGTTTTCTCCTTTCACACGGAAAGAGCTGTTACTAAGGAAGGAGTTTCCACGAGTTGTTTCCCATGGTTTGTCAGAAAGTCGCTGATTGAAGCTGCAGTGGCCGCTTTCGGTTGGCATCGGGAGCTTGGAGAAAGTGATGTCGTATTCTGCTGCGTGTAAACGTCTCACTCCCTGCGAACTTGGGGTGAATCATGGATGAGATTTCCCGGTTACAATGTCAATACATGGTCGGGGTAAATGCTTGTGCTGAAATATTTGGGGCTTATTCCCTGGGTGGGCTCGAACCACCAACATTTCAGCCAATTGTGCCGACCATTTGAGATACAGAAACTGGCAACGCAGATATCCAAAAGCAAAGTTATCGACGGGATCTGAGGATACGTCGGACAGCCGGAACTTGCGTTGTTTTCAGAGATAGTCGCTGATTTTATCACTGAGAGAGTAAGCTCACTGAGGAGCTGCAAACACTCAAATTAAAAGGCATCCACACATGGGCAGTTCTCTCACACACATCTCCACACTGGAGCACACTTACGATGCTGGTATTTCAGCCACGATTCGATAGAAACTGAAGCTTAAAATCCAGCATATTAGACCGCTCGACCACGCTACCACACACTCAGATTTGTTATGACTAGTGTGTCACTTCACATCGATTCACTTCAGGCACTTAGACCTCGCAAATATTGTAATGAAATTGGCGTAATTTAAGAAGAAAGACCAAAGAAAATGTACAGACAAGGAACAGGCCCTTCATCCATTCAAGCCTGAGCCGATCCAAATCTACTGTTTAAACCTGTCACCCAATTCCTAAGCATCTGTATCCCTCTGCTCCCCACCTACTCATGCATCTGACCAGACGCATCTTAAATGTATCTACGTGATTACCGCTCCCGTCTCTGCTGGGAACGCATTCCAGACACCCACCACCCGCTGTGTCAAGTAGTTGACGCGCGTATCCCTCTTAAACTTTTCACCTCTCACCTTGAAAGAGTGACCTCTCGTTATTTAATCCTTCACCCTGGGAAATAAAACTTTTCTCTATCTACCCTGTCTGTACCCTTCATGATTTTGTAAACGTCAAAAAGGTCCCCCTCAAACTCTTTTTTTTCTAATGAAAACAAACCTAACCGAATCAACCTCTCTTCCTAGATTGCACCTTCCATACGATGCAACATCCGCTTAAACCTTTTACACGTCCTCTCCAAAGCATCCACATGCTTTTGGTAATGTGGCGACCAGAAATTTACACAGTATTCTAAGTGTGGCCAGACCAATGTATTGTTCAATTTTATCATGACTTGCCAGCCATTTTATTCAATACCCCATCCAATGAAGCCAAGCATACTATATGCCTGCTTGACCACTCTATCCACCTGTGCAGCAACCATCAGTGTATAATGGACCTGCACTCACAGATCTCTCTGTCCATCAACTGTGTTTCCCCAAAGCTCTTCCGTTCATTGTATAACCCCAGCTAGAATTAGCCTGACCGAAATGCGTCACCTCACAGATGTCTGTTTTGAACTCCAGCTGCCACTTTTCCGCCCAACTTTCCAGTATATCTCTATCCTCCTGTATTCTTAAACAGTCACTTATACTTTCTGCTAGTCCAGAAAACTTCGTGTCATCTGCAAACTTTCTGATCATTCCAACAGTGCTCTCTTCCAGATCATTTATGTATATCACAAACAACGGTGGCTACAACACTGACCCCTGTGGAGCACTACTGGTCATCTTTCTCCATTTCCAGAAACTCCATTCAACTGCCATTCTCTGTCTCCTATTGCTCAACTAATTCTTTATCCACCTGTCTAGAACACCCTGCACACCATGTTACTTTACGTTCTGTATTTGGTTACCATGGGGAATCTTATCTAACTCCATGCTGTAGTGCATGTATATGACATCAACAGCCTTTCCTTCATCTATCAACTTGGGCACTTCCCCGATAAACTCTGTGCCTCTCACTGATATGCACATTATTTTCTAAATATGAATATATCCTATCCCTCAGTACCTTCTCCAGCAACTTTCCCAACACTGATGTTAGGCCCATTGTTCTGTAGTTATCCGGAATATCCCTACTATCCTTCTTGTACAGGGACAATATGAGCAACGTTCCAGTCGGCCAGAACCTCACCTGTGATGAAGGATGCCACGAAGATATCTGTCAGGGCCCCAGCTATTTCCTCTCTCACCTCACTCAGGAACCAGAGATAGATCCCATCCGTTCCTGGGGATTTGTCCACATTAATTACCCCTAGCCTGCCCAACACAGCTTCCCTCCTTATGGCAACATGATCCAGACTAATCAAATGTTTTACACTAGACGCAACATTCATCATGTTCCTCTCCTCAGTGAACACTGATGCAAAATAATCATTCAGAATCATACCCACTCTCTCAGATTCGACATACAGCCTTCCTTCATTTTCCTTTAGTGGACCAATCATTTCTCTGGTTACCCGCTTGCTTCTTATATATGAATAATAGGCTTTAGGATTCTCCTTAATTGTGCTCGCCTGAAGTTGTTTCATGACCCCTTTTAACCCCCTTGATTCCTCGTTTAAGTCTTGTCCTACTCTTCCCATGTTCCTCCAGGGACCATTATGTTCTTGGCTGCCGAGACGTTATGTATGCTTCCCTGTTCCTCTTGGCGAGTCGTACAATTGTCCTGTCATCAACAGTTCACGAATATTGCCTTCCAAATCCTTTGCCTTCAACGGGACATGCCAATCCTGCACTATATTTAACCTATCTTTGAAAGCCTGCCACATATGAACTGTGGACTTTCCTACAAATAGCTGTGTCCAATCCACATTTCCGACCTCCTGCATAATTTTGATATAATTAGCTTTGGCCCAGTTTAGTGCTCTTTCCTCATGACCACTCTCATCTTTGTCAATGAGTATTCTAACACTTACAGAATATTGGACACTTCCCAAAGAAATCACCCACGGCAACTGTTATCACCAGCCCTGGCTTATTCCACAATATCAGTTCCAATATGGCATATTCCCTCGTCGGACTATTGATATACCACTCCAGAAAACTCACCTGGAGGCTTCTTACAAATGGTATCCCATCAAGACCTCTGTCACTAAGAGTATCCCGGTCAATGTTGGGAAAACAGAAATCTTCAATCAACACTAAATTATTGCCTCTACCTCTTTCCATGATCTGTTTAACTATTTTTTTCTTACACCTCACGCTCACTGTAGTACAGCCCCAAAAATCTAATCTCACCCTTCTTATTTCACTGCTCCATCCATAATGTTTCACGACCCAAGCCTTACATGGTGTCCTCCTTTCGCACAGCCATGATATCATCCCTGACCAGCAATGCAACTCCTTCCCCTTTTTTCCCTCCCTGTCCCGTCTGAAGCGTCTATATCCTAGAACATTTGGTTGCCAACCATGCCCTTCCTTCAACTAAGTCTCTGTGATCGCAATAACGTCATATTCCCAGGCACCAACCTAAGCCCTAAGTTCATCTGTCTATACTCCATGAATTAAAGTAGATGCATTTCAGGCCACCAGTTCTTTTGCATTCATCTGCTCTCTGCCTACTCTTCCCATTATTAATGCTATCTTCCTGATTCTTAGCGTTTCCAGTTTCCACCGCACTGCCGACTTGCTTAATCGTGTGGTTCCCAGCCCTCTGCCACATTAGTATAAAACCTCCCCAACAGCTGTAGCAAAAACTCCCGAAAGGACATTCGTTCCTGTCTGGTTCAGATGTAGATCGTTAATTTTCTTATAGCTCCACATTCCCCAGAACTGGAAGCAAAGTCCAACAAATTTGAAACCCGCCCTGCAGCACCATTCCTCAAGTCACATGTTCATCGTGTCTTTTTTTATTCATTTCTACGCTGGCAGTCACATGGCACCGGCAGTAATCCCGAGATTACTACCTTTGAGGTCCTCCTCTTTAATTTCTCTCCTAGCTCCCTGAATTATCCCTGCAGGTCCTCATCTCGTCCTCAAGACAACTGGCTGTTCACGATCCCCTTTTCGAATGCTCTTCAGCCGATGGGCGACATCCCTGGCCTGAGCACCTGGGAGGCAACATAATTCTCCAGAATTGCTGATGCTCCACCCGCAGTTCCAGAGTGACCACGCAGTCAAACAAGTGCTGCAGCTGGACACACTTCTTGCAAGAGTAAGTTTAGAAAACATTTACAAGGATTTGCAAGGTTTGCACTGTTTGGACATGAGAACAAAACTGAAAAGGCTTCGTCAGATTCCCAGGAGCTTCAGGGCTTAGATATGGCCTAACAGAAGCTTATAAAATGATGAGGAAGACGGACAAAGTAAATAGTCAGGGAGCACTTTTTCACAAGACACGCGAGTTCAAATCTACATAGCAAACGTTTAATGTGAGAGAGGAAAAATTTAAAAGGAATGTGAGGGACACATGTTTTTCATACAGAATTTTTGTGTGTGTGGAATGAATTGCCACATTTAGTGGCAGAGTCTGGTGCACTCACAACATTTCAAAGGCATCTGAATGGGTGTATAGACAGGAAGACCTCGGAAAGATAAGGCACAAATATTGGCAGATATGTATGGACTAATTTCGGTTATCTATTCAGCAAAGGCAAGTTGGATCGCGGGATTTGTTTCCATGCTCGACAACTCTGAGATGCTCCAGCCACCGACAACGGTTTGAATACACCATTTGCAAAAAACGCATGATGTTTGTTACTCAGTCAGCGAGTTTGGCTGTTTTGTTTGGAGGGTGGATGGATCCAGAGATGAAGGTTTTCCGGATATTTGCTGCCAATGACCATTCTTCTTGACACTTTCCCAAGTTCGCCATCAAAGATATTGGCTGAAGAAAAATACCTCACACATCGCATTACCCACTTTGCTCTCCAGCGGATCCAAAAACTGACAGCTCTTAACGTGGAACAGAATCAAAACTGAAAAGGCAGTACCATGATCAGGCACACCGAAGCTTAAGTGCTCTTTGTGAGGCACTGTGAGTCGTCTCTGACATTAACCGCTCGCACAAGTAACAGCGAGGCAATTCCAAACCGACTGGAGATTTAGTTTATTGCCAAGTCCCAAAAAGTGCTCAAGTATCATATTAAAAAAAAAGAACAACAACGAACCATTAAAAGTGAACATTTCCAATTATATCCAATTAAATTAGGCCATCAATGCCCCGGTGCCCCCATCTGATCGAGAGAGCCAATCACCTTTCTCCCTCACCAGGACAGTAATGACGGAAATGAAGGTATAGCAACGTTTCACATCGCGATTGCCCACCTTTTCGCCACAGCATCAAAAAACGGCGAACAGATTCAATGCAGGATCTTCTTTCGAAATAACGGTGAAATAACTATGTCTATGCACTTTCAGAGTAAACGGGGAA
>NW_025213110.1:12322-13633 GCF_004010195.1 Chiloscyllium plagiosum
ATGAATGACTTGCTGCTGGGCGAATTTTCGCTCAAAGTTTAAAAAACCTATTTTGCAAACCAGGCCGGAAATTGGATTAGACTTGGGAAACTCGAGTTCTTCATCAGAAATGTTCCATATTTAGAACATTATCTCTGTTTCTCTTTCCAGATACACTGCTCGACACATCGGTTTTCTGCAGTTGTTATTGAACGTTCTGAGCAGAAGTGCTGCTTTTTATTAGATTCCTTTAATCCCTGTCCTCTGTTCTCTGACTCGGGTCAGTGGCAACACTTCCTCCTGCTCGTCAAAGTGCTCATTCCCCACCGCTCCCTCTCCCATCATTACAAACAACCGCAGGAAATTGCCACTTAATCATCTTTGTTCCAAAGTGAAACTCACCAGCCTCGGGAATCTGTCCACCAAACGGGACTTCTCATCACTGGACATGGTGCAGACCAGAGGTTTCCGAAACTTTACTGTGAAAATATTGTCAACTGGCAGTTGGAAAAATGTTAAGGAGAGAAACCAATCCAGGCACCAGCTTTGGGAATCTTGAGAAACTCTTTGGGAAGTGGAATCAGAGGAGAATGCAGAAGGGTGAACTGTCGGACCGAGAAGAGGCCAGAATATTGACTCTGATGTTGTCGGGACAGGAACTGGTCTGAGACATTGAAAAAATTCTCACCCCTGTACATGGGGAATAGAAACTTCATCTGGACTCTGCGACAATGAAAATCACTGGAACACACAAGGCACTGAGTGGCAAAAAAAGAGATTATCCCTGTTGGAGGTGAGCTGGTTCCCAGTGACATGGGTGTGTATGTCTTGGGGGTATCAGACTGTTAAAATGTCTCCATAATGAATGGTTCAGTCTTTCATTTGGAAAAGTAAAACTGATAGAGGGCAGTAGTCGTTCAGAGAATGGCACATTGAATTTGGAATTCAGTCACGGACTGCTTTAGAGGATCGTCGAATTTGTTAGGTTGGAAGTTTCAGCGCATTCGACTGTTAACTAAAACTGATTCTGGATTAGTGGTGCTGGAAGAGCACAGCAATTCAGGCAGCATTCGAGCACAGGCAAAATCGACGTTTCGGGCAAAAGCCCTTCATCAGGAACCTCCGCCCTCAGACCCAACCCCTCCAACCGCAACAAGGACAGAACGCCCCTGGTGCTCACCTTCCACCCTACCAACCGTCGCATAAACCAAATCATCTGCCGACATTTCCGCCACCTCCAAACAGACCCCACCACCAGGGATATATTTCCCTCCCCACCCCTCTCCGCCTTCCGCAAAGACCGTTCCCCCCGTGACTACCTGGTCAGGTCCA
>NW_025213110.1:13900-18966 GCF_004010195.1 Chiloscyllium plagiosum
CGCATGGAAGAAGAACGCCTCATCTTCCGCCTCGGAACACTTCAACCCCAGGGCATCAATGTGGATTTCAACAGCTTCCTCATTTCCCCTTCCCCCACCTCATCCTAGTTTCTAACCTCCAGCAACACGATCCCCTGACTTGTCCGGACTTGTCCGACCTGCCCAGCTCATTTTCCACCTATCCAGTCCACCCTGTCCTCCCTGACCTATCACCTTCATCTCCTTCCCCACTGACCTATTGTACTCTATGCTACTCTATCCGCATCCCTACCCTCCTCTAGTTTATCTCTCCACGCTTCAGGCTCTCTGCCTTTATTCCTGATGAAGGGCTTTTGCCCGAAACGTCGATTTGCCTGTCCTCGGATGCTGCCTGAATTACTGTGCTCTTCCAGCACCACTAATCCAGAATCTGGTTTCCAGCATCTGCAGTCATTGTTTTTACCTTGTTAACTGAAACGTCCTTGTGGAACATAGTAAAGAATCTTTCCGTTGAATTAGCAGGATCTAGTATTGACTGATGGGGCCACAGCAGGCGGCAGGATGTGGTAACACGAAATAAAAATGCGCTGAGTTCAAACACAAGAAGCATGCTCTTTCGGTATGGTGGATCAACACTACAGCATTTTAAAGAAGTTTAAGCAACGATCCTTCAATGTACAGGACATGCAACGCCAGGTTTTGATACCATGCTAGTCTCCTGATTACCAGGCGCTTTAACTAATTCATCAACGGTTCAGCGCAGAAGATGCTGTTCATATCCATATGTGTATTTAATTAGCTGTCCAATCACAGTAACTTGGATATTTGTTACTTTATTAAAGTTGCTCCAGAAGAATTTAAACTAACCTCTGCTGATACAGAAAAGAAACTTCACACCTGGACATTCTCCAGTGCAAATGCACAGAAAGAGCCAATCTCGTATTGCGTTCATTTCAAACTGATATATTCATCTGTTTAACCTGTCAGGATAAAGAAGATACGTTCATCCCCTCGGGGCCCATTAACCACGTTAATATGCACAGAGGGAATACAACGCCAAGAGAACAGTATCATTGTGGTGAATTGATCAGCAGTGTTGTGTAAGTCAGTGTAAACAGTGGCCAATATAGGCTGACCCATTAATACCAACAGTGAGCCTTGCATCACCACTTCCTCTCTCACTTACAGCCTCACGCCCTCCAGTCATCATTGCCTTTCACTTTATTCAACCGCCCTGCTCCACTACTCCCTTCTCCCGATCGCTTGCGGGCGTCCACGTAGAACCTGCAGATGTTCGAAACTCATTCATGGCGTATAGACGTCACTCAATGGCATTGGATTCACTGCCCATTCCTAATTATTCCAGTGATTGAGATGATGAGCTACTGTACAGAAACATGAGCGAACTTAACATAGAGGTACAGCCAAGATGCTGTTAGCGAGGGAGTTCCAGGATTTAGGAATAGCCAGATACTTCCAACTCAGAAAGGCGAGATCCCTGATGGGTGATTTGCGGTCACAGTTTTCTCTTGTTTCTGCTGCTATCGTCCTTAGAGATAGATGTAAACAATCACAGGATTGTTTCTGGCAACCAAAATAAAAACCCTGCATCTACTGTCGTTTGTGGAAGTGAGTTCCAAACCTCTCCCAAATATTGTGTGTAGAAGTGCTCAGTAACATCTGTCCTGAATACTCTGAACCTCATTTCAGACTTATTGCAGAATCCACAGCGAACTGAAAGAGTTTATTGCTTCATTTTAGTGTCTTGCATTACTTCTCTCAGGTCACCACTTAACATTCAAAGTTGTCGCAAAAACAGGCTTCATTTGTATATCAGAAACAGAAATGGCTCAGCATGTCTTACATCATCTGTGGGATAGCAAGAGTTAATGTTTCACTTCCGTTTACCATTCTTTGCAACTGACTTGCCTGATTTCTTATCATACCTACAAACGGCATGAAACCGGAACGGATGACAGAACACAGAGATTAGGAAGTTCTGCATTTGCAGTGACATCGGGAGTCTCTATCACTGTAGAATTGTAAGGAGACTACTGCTCAGTGAACTGATATCGCTCTTTCTGTGTCTAAATAAGGAAACCTGTCAGTGAACTGGAGACTTTATTGTTCAAAAGATAAAACCAAAGAGCAGATCAGCAGCAGACTAAAACAAGTGACATTGTCATAATGCCTTATAAGGAACGCCAATGAAGATCAGGACAGTGAGAATCACCTTCTCCACATGTTTGAATTGTTTGATGCAGTTTTCTGTGCGACGTTATCTCTCCCTTCAGGCAACTGACAAGCTCCTTGTTTGAAAATCTGAGTTGATGCATCACCAACTCAGTTGCATTGTACTGTGTGTAAGCAGCTTGTGGAGACTGAGACTGTAGCATTGCTCACTTTTTTTGTTTTTTATTCAAATTTCTGAGAAATGAAGAAGCTTAATAACAAGCTTAATCCCAGTTTTGGAGAAGCAGTGCTCATCAGTACATGATAATCAGCTCACGTGAAGATATTCCAGAATTGATATCAGAGACCTAATTCAAACCCTGCAACGATAGATGCCATGAATTCTAAGTTGAAATTCTATGTCTAATGCCTTTAACCCATTACAACTTACCATGGAAAATCCCTTCCGATTCGCCTCTACCCCTTAGGGAAGTAAAGCTGCTATTCTTATTTGCTCCAAGATACATGTGACTCCAGACGCACAGAAACTGGATTGGTTGTTGCAGGTCAGTTATCTAAACTCCAGGACCTCACTTCAGGAATTATTCAAGGTTCTGTTCGTTAATAAATGTCCAGAGTTCAGCCGCATTCTTCCCTCCTCAACTCCTGAAGCATTCCATTTCACAATGCAGCAGAATTCTGGCAATGTGAAGGCCTGAGCAGACAAGTGAAATGAATTTCACACATCCTGATTAAGATTCTCTAATCAACACCTCTGGAAATTCAATGGTGTTGCCATTACCTAGTCTTCAACGATCAACAATCGGGGAGTTACTATTAACCCCAAAATGAACTGTCCTCCCTACATAAATAATGTGGCTACAAGAGCAGGCCAGATGGTAAGAAAACTGCCATCAGTCATGAGCTTTCTGACTCCAATCGCTTCTCTAATACCGAGAAGGCTCACGTCAAGTGTGTGATGGAATACTCCCCGATTGACTGAACAAACATATCGACAATATACCTCAAGATGTTGGACAGCGCCATTATGAAACATTCGTACAAAGGGATAATGCTGAGGACATTTAATAACTGAAATGAAAGCAGAAAGTGCTGGAGAAGTTCAGCAACCCTAACAGCATACTTGGAGAGAAATACAGTTAACCTTTTGAGGCCAAAATGACTCTTCTTCAAAACAGTACTGAAGAGACGACATGTGGGACAAGAAACATTACTTCTCTGACACTTTTCACAGTTGCTACCAGGTCGGCTGAGTTTCTTCAGAACGTTCCATTCCATGGCAATTGAGTCAGTTCGATTGGCACTTTATGTATAATTTCAATCCATTCACCACTGTCGCAGCTTTTTGATTCATCAACAATTTCCATTTGACAGCACACTCCAACTCTAGTACTACTATCGTCCTAAAGACAAAGGAAGTAAACGAATGGGAAAATCATTATCTGTATGTTCCTTTGCAAGCTACTAAACATCACAATTGGATAGGTATTCCTTCAGTCAGTCCTTCACTGTCCCAGTGGATCAGAGGGTTGCTCTCCTCGCCCACTTCAAAACATCCAAATAGTTTAATGAACTGTTCAAATAAACTTTGTCAAACTCAATTGTTAGAAGGCCAACACTTACTGGGAGCTGAGAAAACCTTCAGAAAAATGTAACGCTGAAGCTACAGAGTTAAGAGGAGCAGTTTGGAAATATGTACCCCTGTGTTCTTGCAGCAGATTCATGTAATCAGACATTTGAGATAGGCTGAGTCAGCAACTTGCCATGAATAGAAATGTTGAATTTGGTGAAGCATTTTCACTGGAGGTATTTTCCAGCCATGATTCTGTTTCAATTAAATTTGCATAGTCGTCAATTCGAATTGAGATGAACACTTGCCAGTTAACTTTGACACAGGGATAATCAGCGTGAATCCACCATTCACCATTTTACTAGCAAGCTGCTGAGTTGTACCATGTTAAAGTACTGACGTTATGAAATAGAATCATACCATCCCTACAGTGTGGAAACAGGTCATTAGGCCCAACAAGTTTACACGCAACCTCTAAGGAGTATTCCACCCACAGCAATTTCCCTTCCCTACTACTTCGCACTGCTCCTGACCAACACATTCTGGAGAACGAGGTACAATTTAGCATATCCAATTTATCTAACCTTCATATCTTTGGACTGTAGTAGGAAACTGGAGCAACCCGAAGAAACCCATGCAGACACAGGGAGAATATGCGAACTCTGAACGGTCGCCTGAGGCTGGAATCGAATCCAGGTCCTTCATGCTGTAAGGCAGCAGTGCTAACCAACGAATCACGAAAGCTAACTTCAAACCTTAGTGGAGCCATTCTTCCGGATAAGCCTGATATCAATGACATACACGTCTCCATAGCCATTTTGCAGCAAAAGGTAGACATAAGTAGACTAGACATACTCCAGCACGTGGCTGAAGGTGATCAGTTAAAGGATAGATGTTTTCTCATCATTTATGAGCAGCTGACTAAGCTGCGCTACTTAAAGGCTGCAGCAGGAAGTTCTCAATCAAATATGTTCTTCTTACCATTCGTCCTGCTAAGACTGCGGTATTTATCTTCATTTAGGCTATATTATATATTTTCTGTTACACCATTCTCCTGTTAGATGGCATCCCCCGAGATTTTATTCAATTACTTTGCCTGTTTGAAGTTTGGAAAGTCTCTCAGATACTGCCAAAACCTCTTCAAGAGGCTTCCCCTCCCAGAATCAGCTCTTGCCTTCAAACTTCCCCTCATTGTCAGTCCTACTCCTAAGAAACTAACTGGAGGCAAATACATGTATGATGTCACGGAACAAGCCATCACCGCGCTTCACTCTCTCCCAGGGAGCAGCACGGCTCAGCGTTGGTGATCGATGCCTTGCAAATC
>NW_025213110.1:19117-23328 GCF_004010195.1 Chiloscyllium plagiosum
AACTTTAAATTGCGTAAGTGCAGACTTCGAGGTGTAGTTCCTGTGTGAGACTTGGAATATCGTTTGCAGACATTCAAATCGACACCTGGAAACATTATTTATCTTTCGGACTGTCTGGAAAATCGCACGATCGCAATAATTTTCTTAAAATCCCAATTGTGTGGAAGTAGGCCGTTCGGTCTATCAAGCCCACACCAAATCTGTGAAGATTATACCAACAAAAACCACTTCCTAATCGATCCCCTTCCAGTTTCTCACAGCGAAATAACCTGAAGTCCACATACGTGGACAAGTTGGGTATTTTTCCATTTGGCATTCCACCGAAACGACACAGCTTTCATAATGTGGGAGGAAAACTCACGCACACATGGGAGGAGTACAAGCATCTTACAGGCAGTTGCCACAGGCTGGAATTGAACTGGGTCCCTGGCACGTGTGGTAGATGTGCAAAGCATGTTTATTCTTCCGTCAGCTCACTGGGTTCAAGATAACTGACATTTAAACAACTCAGACAAAGCTTTGAAGCATATATCGTCCCATGAAGTATGCTTTTCTTTGAAATTGAACCACATTCCAAAGTACATACATTGCAAAAGAACCGCTTGAACCTTAAGATTTCATCACGAACAACAACAAGTTCAGAATTACATGCGGCAACAGGAGTAAATGAGCTTGAACATAGTGTGGAGGGGAAAGTGCGTGTAGTGGTGTTTCCGTGTACCTGCTGTGGAGGTTGCGGTACTGCGATGGACCAATTCAGAAATCACACCAGGTTATAGATGCACATGCTTATTTGAAATAACAAGATTTCGGACCAGAGCCCTTTCGTTAGGTGAAGTGGGAGGGAATAACACAGAACACTGAATTTAAGGGAAGAGAGATCAAGGGCAGACAGATTAAAATATCAGGCAAATTGTGGGGGCGGGGTGTCAAAGACTTAGTCTCTGCAAGTGAACAAGAGTGTCCGACAGTGTGAGTAATGTGTCAATAACTGAGTGCCAACAGAATGGTTGACCTATGATCCAACAAAGTGAGGCAGAGAGATAATTACAAACCGTTAAAATAAAGTCGTACTGGAGGCATATCAAGGCACTGGAATGACATGGAACAGAAGCAGAAGCAACTGGAAAACCGCTCCACAACAAAAACACCAGAGGAAGGGACAACAACTTCGAAACATTAACTCTCATGTTCCTCCACAGATGTCCCCAGACCAGAGAAACACCTGCCCCCTTCGCCACGATGCCCCAGTCCCGTTCACTCACCCCGTCCAGTAACCCTTGCCCTTGCTCCTGGTTTACAGCATTCCCAGTTCATCTGATTTTTATTTGGCTAGAATCGCATGTCGCGACCCAAATTATCAGTAAGCCAATATTGAACAAAGTGATTAAGGTAGAGAGACAATAACAACTTGTCACGGTGATGGTGTGAAAACAGAACAATAAGGAACATTTCACAGATACAGAACAGTGTGGTGGGTCACATGTGGTGTGACATTAACCGAATATCATGGTTGATGCCATCACCACAACGAAGGCAGTTGGCGATCCAATTCTGTTTGGCGATTTTGCATTGTTGTGTACCTCGAAAGCCGCCTTGGCCGACATTTAGTCGAAGATTGAAAACCAAATGTCCTTGATTGCTGAACTCTTCCCCGACTGGGTGTGAATAATCCTGTCTGGCAATTGTTATGCCGTTACCATTCATCAATTGGCACACCGTCTGCATGGTCTCGCCAATATACCACTACTGGGTATCTTGTGATATCTTGTGGTATCATTGCCTGCTGCATGTGACAAACAACATTGCCTGAGTCACAAGAGTACCTGTCGTGTACGTGGTACCAACGGGTGATGGTAGTGTCCATGTCTTGCAAAGGTTGCGAAGGCATGGTGCTGTGGTGTTGTGGTTAATGCTATGTAGTTTACTGTAAACGGTCGTATGCTATAATTTTGCTGGGTGTTTGAAAGTGAGAATTGAAGTCATGGGGATGTTCTTACTGAGATGCTCATCATCATCGGTGACATGTTGAATCCTGTGAAGAACGTGCTGAACTCCAGGAAAGTACTGACGATGAAAGATACTCTATTAGTCGCATCCTCTGTCTGTCTTCTGATGAGTTCACAGCAGATTTTCACTGTGGCACACCGGAATGGCGATCAATCAGTTCAACATGTACCCCATAATCATGAGGGTATCCTTCAAAATCTTTAGGTGTCTGTCGCATTATTCTTCATCTGAGCGGTTCCTGTGCAGGTGAAGCGCTTGTCCTTACGGTATGGCTTCTTTAATATATTGAGGGTGGAAGCTGGAGAAGTGCAGTATCGTGCAGTTATCCTTGGGCTTGCGGTGGAGTGGGATGCTGAGGTGTTATTTCTTAATTTTGGTTTGTGGTGGGTAAGGTTGTATCATCCTGATAAATGGAATAGGCATTCAGTTAAAACCACGAACAGAAATACCAGGAGAATCTCAGCAGATCTTACAGCGTCTATTCAGAGAGAATCAGAGACAAATATTTCAAAACTTCATCAGAACTCGGTAATCTCCCACAGGCACTGCCAAACTGGTTAGTTTCGACAGCAGTTTCTGTTTTTGCTTCAGATTCCCAGAATCCACAGTTCTTTACATTAACCATTAAAGCAATGCATAAACTTTTTTTTATCGTTCGTCATACCAAAGGTTTCTGTTTGAAACCATTTTCCTGACCCCATTAGAAACACGAAACGGTGCTGCACAGAAAACAGATGCATTATGAACATCAATCGCTGTCGCCCTGGCGCTATTGAACCAGTAACATTTCAGTTAACGGTCGCATGAGCTGATACGTCCAACCTAACACATTGGACGATCCTCGAAAGCAGTCTGTGATTGACCTCCCACTTCAAACTGCCATTTCCAGAACGACAACTGTCCTCTATCAGTTTTACTTTTCCGAAATAAGGACTGGGACATTCATAATTGCGACATGGGAACAGTCTGATCCCATCCACGACAGACACACCCATGTCACTGGGAACCAGCTCTGCTCCAATCGGGAACATCTCTCTCCGAACCTCTCAGTATCTTGTGTGGAATCGAGTATTTTCATTGTCCCAGTGTCCATATAAGGTTTGTATTGCTCATGTACAGGACCGAGAATTGCTTCAATGTCTCCAATCAGTTCTTGTCCTGAGAACATCAGAATCAATGTCCCGTCCACTTAAAGAACGCGAAGTTGTCCTGACTGTTTCCGATCAGTCTGACAATTCACCCTTCTTCATTCTCCTCTGAGTCCTTTTCCCAAAGAGTTTCTGAAGATTCACAAAGCTGGAGACTGGGTGACGTGTTTTGACTTCTTAACATTTTTTCACCTGACAAGTGACAATATTTTCCCAAATTCTGTTCACAATTGTCTGTATTTCACCATGTCCAGGGATGAGAAGTCCCGTTTTGTGGAGGGATTCCCGATGTTGGTGAGTTTCGCTTTGGAGCAAAGATGGTTTGTCAGTAATTTCCTGCGGCTATTTACAATGATGGGAAAATTTGTGGTGGGGATTGGCTCTTCGACGAGCGGGGGAAAGTGTTGCCACTGACCAGAGTTAGTGAACGGAGGACTGCGGTAAAAGGAATCTATTCAAAAGCAGCACTTCTGCACAGTACATTCAACGAATACTACAAAATCTCGATGGGTCTGGCAGTAACTGTGAAAAGAGAAACGGAGATAATGTTTTAAGTGTGTTGCATTTTTGATTAATAACTTGAGTTTGCTAAGTCTAATCAACTGACTGGTCTTGTTTGTTGAGACGAGATTTCTGAACTGTGAGTGAAAACTTGTCCAGCATGACATCACTGAAAACTGAACCAGCAGAATTCGAACCTGTGGAGGGAAGCCCCAATGGATTTCTAATCCATCACTTGTATCACGCGGCCATGACTACACGCGTGCAATGCTGTCTTAGTATGTCTTATGTAACGGAAAGTTCCAACCTGAAACACCAGGATTTGGCTTTTCCTGGTACCCCAGCATCCTCCTCCAGACTCTCTTGCTTTCGAAAGGAGGAGGATGCTGGGGTACCAGGAAAAGCCAAATCCTGGTGTTTCAGGTTGCAACTTTCCATTACATAAGACATACTAAGACAGCATTGCACGCGTGTAGTCATGGCCGCGTGATACAGGTGATGGATGAGAAATCCATTGGGGCTTCCCTCCACAGGTTCGAATTCTGCTGGCTC
>NW_025213110.1:23453-30707 GCF_004010195.1 Chiloscyllium plagiosum
TTGGCCCAAAGGGCCTGTTTCCCCACTGTAAGTAATCTAATTTGTCTAGCCCTATTCACTGCCAGTAGAATTACGCTCATTGAAGTCTTCTTGAAAAGATCCACCACTGGCAAATCTGATGTGCAAATTAGGTCTACTATTTTTAATCAGAGGTCAAAATCTGAAAATGTTTCAAATACACGGAGCGGCACTGGAGAGTGCAGACCTACCTTCAGGGGCTTATTCTGCTCTGATGTACACCCCCGAGAAATTGGGACGAGAGTGCGTTCTCACAGCTGAAGGATCAAACATTTAAGAAAATGATAAGGAGGATATTCACTCTTTCAGAGGGTAGCAAAGCTGTGGGTTTCCTAACAACAGAGGGCTGTGAATGCGAGGTGTATTCAAGGCTGTGATAGAGAGACATGGAGCATCACGGAGATGAGGATAAAAACGGGGGTTGAGAATTAACCAAATCAGCCATGATCTCATTGAATTTTGTCGCAGACTTGATAGGCTAAATTGCTTCCATCTGCTCTTGTATCTTTGCCGTCATTTGGAAGATACCGGACACCATTTTAAAAGAAGAAAAGCACAACTTTAAGTCGAGGTGGTTTCAGTCAAATTGAATCAAAATTATTTATTGAGCGAAAAATCAGACTTGGCATGTTTCCAGATTTCCTTGCTAGTATGACGAGCAGAGTTGATCAAGGTCGTCTGATTGTACTTGGGCATGGAACAAACAAAGATTAGTGACATAATCTTCATTTTCTTTATGTCAAAAGTAATATCTTTCCTGATAGTCACAAAAAAGGAGATGGTTTCCAAGAAAAGACAGATACTAAGTCAGCTGTAAACTAATCGATGACCAAAATATGGCTCGCTTTGTTCTCTGGGACGGATATGATTTATTGATTATTGTCATCCAAACTTTTTTTTTTACCATTGAACCGTGAGTGAGAGATGGGAAACTAAGATCACCCGTAACTATTGCCATCTTTTATCACTCACATGTAGTATTTTTTTCTTGTACGTAGTAGTTACTGCGAGTGCACTTGCAAACTACACCTGCGGATGACTTCTTTCCTCACTGGTCCTCATTTCTACACAAACACGTTTTATATCCTTATCTCCTGAATCAAAGCAATATGCAACCAATTGATAAATGTCACTAATACCTTGGCATTTCACACGCCTCCGTTTGTCACCTTCCAATGTAAATTAATAATTTGCCGTGTTGCAATTGCAGACAATAAGAGATAACAAAATACAGGGAGGTGTACCAGGTTTGCAAACGCTCGTTATTGAAGCTAAAACGCTGGTTTCTGCCCAAATTACGATCACGTAAGCATGCACCGAACCGTCAGGAAGCACACAAAAAGTCCAGTTCCTGAGGGCATGACAGGAACAGCACCAGAAAAACCACCAAAATACTTCTCTCGGCTAATATTTTGGATGTACATCTCAATGAGCAATCGAGTTTTACATATGTTCCAACAGTAGTTACAACACAAGGAATTAACCAGTGCTGCAGATGGTCCAAGCCCCTGAATCAGAAACACTCAATGCCCTACATACAACTACAAGAACACCTGCCCGTGGCGTATACGGGCTGGCTGAATTCACGATTATCTCAATGAGCAATCGAGTTTTACATATGTTCCAACTGTACTTACAACACAAGGAATTAACCAGTGCTGCAGACGGTCCAAGCCCCTGAATCAGAAACACTCAATGCCCTACATACAACTACAAGAACATTTGCCCGTGGCGTATACGGGCTGGCTAAAGTTAATGATTGCAGCTCGCTAGTTGTCCGACTGTTTCTCCGACATTCCCTGCGTGGAATCTTGACAAACACATTTGTCCTGCTCAAGATGGGCATTGGATATTGTTTTCTGGTGAGCTTTCCCTCAGCGAAGCTATTGGTTTATGTGCTGTCCGAAGTCCGTGTGTTGAGAGGAGTCTGGCTATCAGTTTCCAGAAATTTATTTTAATAAAGGGAAGCATGGTGTTTCAATTGTTTTATGGCATATCTTAGTTGACAATTTAGTGTGCCAGACATCTGGGAATGCTGTTGTGGGATACATATTCTTGGCAAAGAATTTGTGTGGCCATCACTAATTGCCACGGCCAGCTGTCCCGAGTAGCTATACGTACAGACAGAAAGCATCCACGAGAGCAGCACAACAGTAATAGAACATGGCAATCAGAAGGCAGCCAGAGGATTTCTAGAAGCAGGGCACCCATCCATGGATTCCATCAATAAACACATTGATCAGGATCCAATCTGCAACACCAACAACCGGACCCAGCGGCAATGAAACTAAATCAATTACAATCGCCACAGGACAGTAGGCTTCACAACAGGCTCTGCAACCCTGAGGATGTTACCCAGAACTGTGAGGATCCCACTTCCCAGCACCGCAAAACATTCCAACAACATCTCCATGAAGCACACGAGCTTCGCATCTTTCTGCTCCAAAGCAGTCCGATCTTTCACAGCAGAGAATTGTACACTGAACTCCCGCGTGCAAGGTGAGGATGCCAAACCTAACACGATCAATAATGGCAGTGAGAGCGAGGGCAACAATTTCCAAAGTCATATGGACAGCCACAAACACTCTCTTTGAAAGGTACCTTTAAATATGAAAGTCTGTGCAGCAGTATAATCGGTGAACCAAGTAACCTGCGCTGGGTATTCATATTTCAGACAATTTCCTTTGTTCACCGTTTTCACTGAAAGTGAATGGATATTACGATTTCATTGCTGATATGAAACCAGATTCTGCATTGTATCTGCTCGCCGTTTTTATTGTTGCAGTGGCGAAAAGGTTGGCAATCGCGATGAGAAATGTTTTTTGTATTTCTCGCATTTCCTTCATTACTGTCCTGGTGAAGGGGGCTGGTGATTGGTCCTTTCGATCAGATGGAGTCATGAGCGCATTGTTGACCTAATTTCATCACGAGTGCAATTGGTAAACTTCATTTTTCATGGGTTATTGCTGTTCCGTTTTGTTTTATGTTTGTTGAGCACTTCCTGTGACTTGGCAATGCACTAAATCTCCAGTATGTCCTGAATTGCCTCGCTGCCATTTCTCTGAGCAGTTCATGACAGAATCGGATTGCACTGCAGCAAAGGCAGCATGCATGCTTCGGTGTGTCTGACAATGGTCCACCCTTTCTGGTTTGCTTCTGTTCCACATGAAGAGCTGTCAGTTTCTGGATTCGTTGGAGAGCTGAGGGGAGTAACATTATCCGTGTGGTATTATTCTTCAGCCAAACTCTTTGATGGCAAAGTTGGGAAGGTGCCAAACGAATGGTCATTGGCAGCAAAAGTCCGGAAAGATCCTCATCACTGGGTCAACTCGTCCCATCCACCCTCCATAAATATAGGAAAACGCGCTGACTGCATAACAAACAGAGTGCATTTTTTTTCAAATGGTCCATTAAAACTGGTGTCAGCTGCGGGAGCACATCAAAGTTGTCGAGCACGGAAAAAGACCCTACTATCGAACATGTCCCTGCTGAACAGATAAGCGTAAATTAATTGACCCATATTTGACTAAATGTGTTCCTTATCTCTCCGAACGCTTCCTGTCTATATACCCATTCGGATGCCATTGAATTTGCCTTAAATGTGGCAAATCATTCTGCACACACAAAAATGTCTGAGTGAACTCGCTGAGTTTCTGCATGACACCATGACCAAACTTTGGGCCAAAGTGGGAAACTGCGACTAGAATAGATGGCTCTCTGATTAGCCGCAAAGCACAAAGGACGGAATGGCCTTTTCACACTTTGTAAATCTTCGAAGACAAGTTGAAAATAATCTGCAACGAAAATGTTCTTGTGAGGATTGACTTGTGAGGATTCGGTACACTCATCACGGTGGCCCGGATCGTATTCCCGCTCATGGAATGGTTGTATTGTTCAGCAAACATATCGGTGTACCAGTACTTCTGCCGATTTTCCGATGCTGGCACGTCATTGGTTTTGTCCAAAACATTATGAAGGTTAACATAAAACAAATAGCTGCAGTTTCTGGAAATCTGAGCCAAAAACGAAAATTGTTTGTGGAACGCAGCAAGACTGGCCACAGAAACGTCAACTTTCCTGCTCCTCGGATGCTGTCTGACCTGCTGTGCTTTTCCAGCATCACTCTAGTGGCAGCGCCAATAAAAGGTGTCACGCATCTCGTCTAATTCCACATCCAGAGCTCGAAATGACTGGAGGTCTCTTACTGAGTATCTGCAGGGTCTTGCTTGGACGACACATGACACTTTTTCACTGAAGTGGATTATGAAATCGCGTCGTGACTGTTAATAAAACAATCATTACATTACATAACATAACATAACATAAACAGGCCCTTCGGCCCAACAAGTCCACACCGACCCGCCGAAGTGAAACCCACCCATACCCCTACATTTACCCCTTACCTAACACTACGGGCAATTTAGCATGGCCAATTCACCTGACCCTGCACATCTTTTTTGGACTGTGGGAGGAAACCGGAGCAAACCCACGCAGACACAGGGAGAACGTGCAAACTCCAGACAGTCAGTTGCCTGAGGGGGGAATTGAACCCGGGTCTCCGGCGCTGTGAGGGAGCAGTGCTAACCACTGTGCCACCGTGCCGCCCACAAATGGAAGCTTCCAGCAGAGAAGGAGACGACCCTGAAGCAGGCAGCTGAGGACAAATGTTTCTCCTTTGCCAGTGAAAGGCACTGCTTCACAAATTGGAAACTTCGAAGTGAAGCAGTGTGGGTGATTATCTTCGCTGCTTGTTCAACTTTTTAATTCTGATTCCGTGAAAGTCCATGCCATTGCATATCGACATTCTGCCAACGCCAGGCTTGTCTCTTGGGCCAGTGGTGTAATGGATAACGCGTCTGACTTCAGATCCAAAGCTTGTAGGTTCGAGTCCTACCTGGCTCGCGGGGAGTGTTTTGCTTTAACCGTGGTCTACGTTGACGCTCCCCTGTGAAGTCCTGGCGGGACGCCGCCTCTGTGCTTCCGCATTAAAAACTTGCATTTGTCCTATTGTCCATTTCAAATTCCAGCTCTCCACAACGGACACCTCCGTCAGTTTGGGGTGTATCTTCCTGTGTGTCTCCCTCTGTGGGTGAAAATAAGCATGAGTTCATCAAAAGAGTTACGATTCGTTGTGGAAGTGTCATACTTCTGCCCCGTTATTGTGCCATTTAAGAACATAGTATAACCTCATTGACATTTGCCCTGGAAACATTAGAACACACGAGACTTTGGGCTAAAGTTGGAAACTGCGACGAGAACAGATGGCTCTCTGATTAGCCGCAATGCACACCGGCGCAATGGCCTTTTCCCACTTTGTAAATCTTCGAAGTCAAGTTGAAAATAATCTGCAACGAAAATGTTCAGAAAAGGTGTTTTATTTACACCAAATACGATAGTATCTATCGCCTTGTCTTTTTATTTACTTGTGAGGATTCGGTACTGTCAGCACCGTGGCCCGCATCGTATTCCCGCTCATGGAATGGTTGTATTGTTCAGCAAACATATCGTGTACCATTACTTCTGCCGATTTTCCGATGCTGGCAGGTCATTGGTTTTGTCCAAAACATTATGAAGGTTAATATAAAACAAATAGCTGCAGTTTCTGGAAATCTGAGCCAAAAACGGAAATTGTTTGCGGAACGCAGCAAGACTGGCAATAAAAAGGTCGACTTGCCTGCTTTTCGTGATGCTGCCTGACCTGCTGTGCTTTTCCGGCATCACTCTGATCTAAAATCTGGTTTCCAGCATCTGCAGTCCTTACTTTTGCCTAGTTCCTTCAATGTCGCTGTTTCCCAATTCAAGAACTCCATCTCTAGCGGTTTCATGTCTGTAACTCCGTGCTGAGGAGTTGAAGAGTGAAAAAAAGTAACTCACCCCCTCCATCTCTGAGGTAATTAGGGACTGAAAATGAATCGTGTCACATTGAAATATATCGAGATGCGACTTAATGTTTGTCTTTTATAGGGAACAATCTCTTTCATTGTAACCATCAGGAAAGAACATTTCGTTCGCCAGAAAAAGAAATGAATATGTCACTAACCTTTGTTTGCTTCAGGTCCAAGAATACTCAGATCAATAGCTCCCTTGCTTACCTCTGCTGGTCATGTTCGCAAAGAGATCTAGCAAATTGCCAAGTGTGATTTTCCTTTCAATAAATAATTTTGACTCAGTTTGGCTGCAAATATCTTTTCCTACCTTTGTGCTTTTCTTCTTTTACATTGGTGTCTCGCACCTTACAAATGACAGCAAAGGTATGAAAGGAGATGGAAGCATTCAAAACATCAAGTCAGCGAGAGCTTTCAATGAGATCACGGCTGATTTGGTCAAAGCTCAACCCTCCTTCGCTGGCTGTAGTCATGACCGAGTGGTTAAGGCGATGGGATAGAAATCTATTGGGGTTACCCCACGTAGGGTCGAATCCTGCTGACTACGTTATGAATGCTTTCCTGCTGGAACAATTTTCGATCAAAGTTCAGAAAACCTATTTTGCAAACCAGGCCGGTAATTTGTTAGACGTGGGAAACTCGAGTTCTTCATCAGAAATGTTCCATATTTAAAACATTATCACTGTTTCTCTTTCCAGATACACTCCTCCGCACATCAGGTTTCTGCAGTTGTTATTGAACGTCCTGAGCAGAAGTGCTGCTTTTCATTAGACTCCTTTAATCCCTGTCCACTGTTCTCTGACTCGGGTCAGTGGCAACACTTCCTCCTGCTCGTCAAAGTGCTCATTCCCCACCGCTCCCTCTCCCATCATTAGAAACAACCGCAGGAAATTGCCACTTAACCATCTTTGTTCCAAATTGAAACTCACCAGCCTCTGGAATCTCTCCCCCAAACTTCATCTGGACCCTGGGACAATGAAAAACTCTGGAACACTCAAGACAAAATCCAAATATTGGCTGGGATCACTACAGTACGAGTACTATAGATGGGTCAGTTTTTGCCCAGTGTGTGCAGGAGGGCTTCCTGACACAGTATGTAGACATGCATTCAAGGGATGAAGCCACTTTCGATTTAGTACTGGGTAACGAGCCTGGCCAGGTTTTTGATTCGGAAGTAGGTGAGCACTTTGGAGACAGCGATCACAATTCTCTCTGGTTTACTTTCGTGATTGAAAGGGATAGATGTACTCCACGGAGCAAGAGTTTCAGCTGGTGGAAGGGAAATTACGATGTATCGAGGTAAGATTTAGGAAGCGTCGAATGTGGTCGGAAACTGCAGGTGGTGAGCACA
>NW_025213111.1:0-5358 GCF_004010195.1 Chiloscyllium plagiosum
CCTGTATGATTTACAGAGATAAGGAGGTCGACATAGACTGATGGAGGTTGCAGAGATTAGAATGTATCATACAGGATCGACAAGGTTACAAAGATGGGATATATATGGATTTGGAGGACTCTCAAGACATCACACTGAATGACACAGAAGGGTGTTATTTAGCCAATCATTGTTACACCAGCTCTTCAACTGAACTCTTTGCTGAGTAATGATCTCCTCCTCCACTCACATCCTCACATTTTTTTTGTATCAAAAATCATTCAATTGCCTCCTTAATGTTTCAGTCAAACATGCAGCTATAACGCATCTAAGTGCATCTTAACTACTTGTGGAGATATTTTTTCAGGTACAAATCCTCTTTCTAATTTCGATGCAGCCTTACTCTATCTTTTAACACTATCATTATGAAGGGCCCAGAGGAGAATTCTGGGACAGCTCTATGGTGGCTCTCAGTTTTCACATAATTCCCCTCTGCTCTATCATCTCCCTTTGAACCTCCAGCATTTCTCCAGATTCCCAATCCGATTCTCCATCTGACACTGATTCTGTTGGTCTTCTCCGCCATCCAGAGAGGGTTGGATTTGTTTATCCTGCCATTCCTATTTGAGGGACAATTCCTCGACTGGACCCAAGCCATTTCCTCTTTGAAGGGAGCCCATGGTTCAGTTTATCTTTTTCCGACCAAATTGGTGTTCCAGTCAAACCTCTCCAGCTTTATTCTTGCCCCATTGAAGGCTGCTCTCAGTCAACTATTGTTTCTCACTCCCAATTACTGTATATCATTCTCTACCATCCTCCTGAACTTTACAATAAAATGATCACTGTGACCCAAAATCTTCCCCTACTGACACTGGATCCACTTGCCCCACCTTTTCCCAAGGACCCGGTCCAACACTACATGCTCTCTTGGGCTGGACACATACTCCTGCAGTGAGCACTCCTCCATGTCATCCAGAAATACTCGATCGTCGTGACCATGCACCGCCAATAACGCAGTCAATATCTGGATAAATTAGGTTTCTCAATATTACTAATATAGGATTGTCATCGCTCTAAAATGCGGCTCCATATTTATTATCTCCATAGTTTATTTGGTTGCTGGCCGACAGACTGTACCTCACAGTGTAATTGTACACTTTTTTTTCTGTAGCTCCAGCCAAATTCATTCTGTCCTTGGACGGATCATCTTTGTCTTGGTCTCCTTAACTAACACTAATCTAAACCAATACTTCTACTTTCATACTTTCCCTTTCCTTTTATCATTTTGGAATCCTTTATACTCAGCAATATTTAACACCCAGTTCTGCCATTCCTTGAGCCAGCTCTCGGTGATCAGTACATCAGAATTCCACACACCAATCTGCATCTGGAATTCCCCACACTCCGAGTATTCATGTCCATGCAGAGTACCACAGATTAAGCCTTCATTTCTTATTCCATCTTCCACTGTTAAACTTGTTGTTGTATATTAGTTGCAACTGCAGCTCCCATTATTTTGAGAATCCTGGTAGTCTCCTCTACTATTACGTTTTGTATCCTAAGCACACACCAAGTGATTTTCAACCCCTCAAAAACACCCCGTAAGGAATTCAGTCGCAGATCTGTCCCTTACACCCAGCAATATTTAACAACAAGTTGTGCCATTCCTTGAGCCAGCTCTTAGTGATCAGTCCATTAGATTTCTACACACCATCCTGCATCTGGAACTCCCCACACTCCGAGTATTCATGTCCAAGCCGAGTACCTCAGATTACGGCTTTCTTTCTTACTCTAATTTCCAAAATTAAACTTGTTGTTGCATGTAAGTTGGAACTGCAGCTCCCATTATTTTAAGAATCCTGGTAGTCTCCTCTACTATTCCTTTTTGTATCCTAAGCACACACCAAGTTATTTTCAACCCCTCACAAACACCCCGTAAGGTCTTCAGTCCAAGCTCTGTCATATTAGCCCATCCAGCTTGTACAGTTGCTGCCTTCCCCAGAACCAGTCCCAATGTCCCAGGAATCTGAAGCTCTTCCTGCTGGACCATCGTTTCAGTCACACTCTCATCTACCTAAAACTCTGAGTCCTGTTCTCACTTGTAAACAGCACTGGGAGTATTCCAGGGATTGTGACATTTGCAGTCCGGCTTGCTAACCATTCACCTAGATCCCTAAATTCTGATTCCCAGATCACTTTACCCTTCCTACCCATGTCGTCCCTACCAACATGTACATGACCTTTGGCTGCTCATAATCCCCCAGACGAATGTCCTGCAGACACAGTGACATTCTTAACCCCACTATCCTGGAATTACAGACACACTGACACCTTTTTCACTTTCCTTACTCCCCTGTGCCTATTGCCCCTCCTTCCTTCTCGCTCCCCTTCTGTACTGTCAGGCTGCTTGTGGGGCCACAGACATGGCTCTGACTGCACTCCCCTGAGTAGCCAGCACCTTCGTCAGCTTCCAAACTGGGAAACCGAATTGGGAGGGAGACATCACGCTATTCCTGGATTCTCTGACTGTTTCTCTTCGATTGTGTAGTCCCCCATTCCCTTCCTTATTCCAGGCCGTCATTTCTGCAGGGTGATCCTCTCTCTGTATCTGCTATGCACCTACCTCTAAGCATCACAGATATCCCACAGAAACTCCAGATGTTGTCTGAGCTCCAAGACCCAGTGTTCATCTGGAACACCAGAGGGCCTGCGAATTCTCAATGTCACAGAACATATTTTCTATTTGACAAACTTGTGCTACTATGTCCTAAACTGCAAGTTACCTCGTCTTACTTAATTATTAACATCAGGGGAATAATATTAGGGGTAAGTCCTTTATCAAACTGTGGCTTACTGAGATTACTTTATCATATAGTCTCAGATATTCAATTATAACTCTTATTTCTGAGTTCACGCCTGCATTCAGAAGTTGAAAAAATAAATTTGCTGGCAGATAGCAATTTACACACAGTCGCTAATAACAGTTTATTATCAGCCAATGAACTTACAAAGTTTTTCTGTGATGGATCTAGCACTTCTTTCAAACTCAGTGCAGGCAGGTCCCAGCCACAGAAAGTTATCTCTGTGACTCCCAGGTACGTGTAATATTCCAGCTCCCACTCCAGTCTGCTCCCTCACAGGGTAACTGTCTCTGTGACTCTCAGGGACGTGATATCCTCCAGCTCCCACTGCACTCTGCTCCCTCACATGGTCACCGTCTCTGTGACTCCCAGGTACGTGTAATCCTCCAGCCCCCACTCCACTCTGCTCCCTCACAGATCCAACGTCTCTGTGACTCCCAGATACGTGTAATCCTCCAGCTCCCAATCCACTCTGCTCCCTCACAGGGTCACCATCTCTGTGACTCCGTGCTGATTTTGAGCACCCTGCTCTGCTGCTTCTCCAAATCCAATTCCCAATCAGCCTCGATCCTCACTGCACATTTATATTCTCCCGCTCTGTGCTGCTCTCTCTCAGGTTCTCTCCCTTTGTTTATCCCAGGTAATCGTAGGCCTCAAGCCTCAGCTGAGTTTTATAACATCCCATTCCGCACTGGTCTCTTACAGGATCGCTGTTGTGCCTGGAAGACAGTGGAAAAGGAGAGGATTAGACAGAGCAGACGGTGTTACAGTCTTTGAGCGAGCTGTATGGGATGGAACAGGTTATCTGGGGAGCGAGGCAGACCTGCAGCAACTAAAGCAGGTTACTGGAAGATACAGGGAGAGTTACAGACACTGAAGAAGACAAAGGTAATACAGAGATTGTAGCTTGTTCATGAAGGAGCTATGCAGAGTCTAAAGGGCTTTTTCTGAGCTACTTACAGAGATGTGTAGACTTCAACAAATGCGAATTGACAGCCAGCAAGTGTTGTGTGGTACTGGAGACTGTTGAATGTTACAGAGTTAGAAGATTTGCAGTAACTGGAGGGAATATAAACTTTTGGGGCACTGGTGGTGTTCAAGGTCCCTCAGGACATGAGGTTGTACAGAGAATGGGAGCGTTCCAAATAGTGGGACTGTGGGAGCTGGAAGACCTGAGATGGATAAGGAGGAAGAAAAGTACCAATTTCGCACACGCAAACATTGTAATTATAGAGATTTAAGGAAGGGAACCTGTGCTGTCATTGATTACAGTTATATGGAGAGTAACAGAAACTGAAGGGGTTGCACATTTTAAAAGGGAGAGATTTTAGATGATCAGAATTTAAACAAGAATAAAGAAATTTTAGTGATCCCTAGCAGTGATGGGAATGGAGGAGGTGAGATATTGTGAGGAACTGTATGAGTTATAAGTCGGGAAGGATGTCAGATATAAAAGGGAGAGCTGCATTATCTGTATGCAGTTACAGACGTGAAGAGTATTGTAGCGCCTGGTGGAGGGGACACAGATAACAACGGCTGCTGCAGTGGCTCAGGAAGGCATCTCACCATCACCTTCTCAGGGACAACTCCAAATCAACAATAAATGCTGGCTCAGCCAAAAAAGATCATGTTCATGAATGAATGAAGGAATAGAAGATCTACAAGTAGCACTGAGGTCACTCAGGAAGACTCTTTCAGCAGCCCATCACAAACCCAGAACCACAATAACCTGGAAGGACAGGAGTTCCCGGTGCACGGGGACACCAGCATTTCCAAGGTGCCCTCCAAGGCACACTCCATCCTCCCATCACTGTGTCTGTTCCTACACCCAAAGGACTGCAATGGGTCAGGAAGGCAGCTCACCATCACATTCTCCAGGGAATTACAGATGGGAAGGTAATGGGGAAACTCTGCTGTTTACTGCCAGACAGATAAATAAATCCAGCCAAGTGTGTGAAATGAAATTCCCGTTTCAAAACAACATGCTGAACATGGATAGAGGATTTGTCTGATTGGCACAAGACAGAGAGTGTGAAGAAAGAGGTCTTTTTCACGATGGGAACTGGTGATGAGGGGAGCTCCCCAGGGGTCAGTGTTGGGACTACACTCTCCACGTTATTCATGCAGAGTCTGGACAAAGAATGTGAAGGGGTGTGAGAAATGAGTTTCCAAGAAAGATCCCAGGGATGAAATTCGTGTCATGTGAGGAGCAGGTGAAGTCTCTGGGTCTGCACTTGATGACGTTTCAGAGTCAGCGGCAGAATCTCATTCAAACTTACAGAATACTGAGGGGCCTGGATGGAGTGGACGTGGGGAAGATGTTTCTACTAGCAGGAGAGACTAGGGGCCAAGGTCATAGCTTTAGAGTGAAGGGACGACCCTTTAAAATAGAGATGTGGAGGAATTTATTCAGCCAGAGGGTGGTGGATCTGTGGAACTCACTGGTTCGGGGGGTGGGGGGGGATATGGGGGTGGGTGATTCAGTGCATTTTACTCCGATATAGCTAGGCTCTTGGGG
>NW_025213111.1:5389-10875 GCF_004010195.1 Chiloscyllium plagiosum
GTATCAGAACGACTGCAGAAAGCTACACCACAGAGTACCTTGGGAATCCTTGTGTATAAATCTCATAAAGGTGATACACAGGGTCAGCAGGTCATAGAGAAGGCAAATGGAATGCTGGGATTGACTCCAAAGGGAATAGAGAATATAAAAAGGTTTGTAACAACTACAAAGGCCTTCAGTAAAGCCACACTGAGAATACTGTGAACAGAGTTGGTCCCCTATCTCGGGGAGAATATTCTTGCATTGGAGTCTGTCCTGATAAGACTTACCAGACTGATCCTCAGAATTGAGCGATATTGATGAGAAAAGATTGAGAAGGTTGAACTTGATCTCATTAGAATTTAGAAAATGAGGCAAATTTATTGATAACCTAAGATTCCTATGTTCTTGCAGTTCGGTTCTGATATGTTGGTTCCCCTAAGCGAGGATCTGTAACCGGAGATAAAGGGGAATGCATGGTAAACGATAAGCCAGAAATGATAACTGCACGCTTAGAAACCCATGGAATTAGGAAAGCTTAAGAAAAAAGCTGGATTGTAGAGACTGGATGATGTCACAGAGTTCAGTGGTTTGAAATCACTGTTGGTGGTTAGAGATCAGATAGGTTGTCGGGCTGAAAGATGTCATGGAGAGGTACAGGAAAATCAGTCCAGAAGGGGTTACATTGAAAGGGAAGAATATAGGTTCTAGAGATTACACAGATAGGGGCAGCTGTTGGAGTTACAGGAGATACAGAAACTGGGAGGGTTGTGGGGACTGGATATTACACAGATATGAGTGGTAATTGAATCTGTAGGATTTTATAGAGAGACGGAGGATTGGAGGGACTGGAGATTACACAGATATGGATGTTAGTTGGAGCTGCAGGAGTGAGTGAGATAGGGAGGGTTGAAGGGGCTGGATGAGTTTTCACAGCCAGGAAGAATTGTAGCGATTGGAGGGGCCAGAGATGCTGAGGCTTACAGGGCTGCAGGAGTTCAGAGTTAGTGAGGACTGTGAAGGCAGGTTTGCAGCATTCCCATCAGTTACACAGAGATGTGCAGTGCTGTTCTGGAGGAGGTTACAGAAATCAACAGGGTTGCAGTTACTGGAAGATATTACAAAGACAGTGAGCTATAGTATTTGAGGAGGTAACAGCGACGGGATGCATTGAGGAGTTGGAGGCTGCTACAGGTGTTAAACATGCAGCAGGGGATCAAGAGGAGAAAGTGAGGAATGCAGGTGCTGGAGCCCAGAGTTGAAAAATGGTGCTGGAAAAACACAGCAGGCCAGGCAGCATCCGAGGAGCAGGAGAATAGACGTTTCGGACATAAGCCCTTCTTCGGATGCTGCCTGGACTGCTGTGTTTCTTACGCACCACATTTCCCAAATCAGCCGGGGGTCAATAACCTTATATTGATTAGGATGATTGGAAGCTGTGGAGATAATAAATGAGAATTGCAGGAACTGAAGAATATCACAGAGATGGGGAGTAACATGTGCTAGAGGTGTTAGAACATGAGCTGTATTCAATGGAGTCAGGGAAGATACAGGGCGATCTGAAGGGACTACAGGTGATAAAAAGGGTAGCAAGGTTTCTCAGTGTTGGATGGGGTCAGTTTACACAGACAGAGAGTATTTTTTAGAATGGTGTTATTTAGACATAAAGAGAGTTGTACAGAATTGAGGGACAAAGAGAGATACTTAAAGGTGCAGTGAAGGAAGACATCTGTTGTTGTCGGATGCTGAGGTTCTGGAAAGTATATGGACCGGAAAGCTGGACAGTCTTCCGAGATTACAGAGACAGGAGCAGCAATAGAGCCTGGAGACACGAACACAGTTAGGGTGCATTGCACACACTGGAGGAGGTTTCTGCTTTCGGGATGGTTATAGGGGAGGGTAACGTTTACATAGATGGGGGTAAGAGCTGGAGAAGATTATGAAGATGATAAAATGGATGGACAGACTAGAGGAGCTTGCATTGACAGGATGGGTGATAGCGACAGGAAGATGTGACAGAGATAGTGAGTCTAGTAGGAACTGGATTGAGAAAGTCACAAGGATTGGAGTGGGTTCTACAGCTCGGGAGTGCTACAGGGACCTGAGAGGATTACGCAGATAGGGATGATTGTAAGATCTCCACATTTTCAGAAGCTTTCAGGACTGGAAGAAGTTGCACAGATAACGAGAGATATTGGTGCTGATCCCTTTATCCATAAACAGGTGTTTGGGACTGTTTATGGATAAAGGGATTATTTTTAGCGACAGTAATATGGAACACTGAGGGAGAGCTTAGATTAGATGTCCCACAGCATGGAAACAGGCACTTCGGCTGAACAAGTTCACAAGAATCCTCCGAAGAATAACCTACCGAGACCCATCTCCCTCTGATTAATGCAACTAACTCTGTTGGTAACTTAGAATAGCCAATTCACCTGACCTGCACATCTTTGGACTGTGAGAGGAACCTGGAGAACCGAGAGGAAACCCACGCAGACATAGGGAGAATGTGCAAACTCTACGCAGACAGTCACCCAATGCTGGAATCGAACCTGGGTCCCTGGCGCTGTGAGGCACCATTGCTCACCACTGAGCCACCGTGCTGCCCCAAATTTCAGAATTACACAGGAGAGTGTGTTTGAGGTGCTGGGAGGGATGTAGGGAGTGGAGGAGCAAACAGAGATGTGGAATGCTATTGCGGCTGGAAAAGTGTCTGGAGGTGTTTATCCAGATAAGGAGCTTGGTAGGGATAGGAGATGGTTTCAGAGGTCGTGTGGTGCTGTAGGCCAGGATGCAGGAGTGTGATCGGGCTTGCAGAAGGTTACAGTCATATCATGTTCTCTTGGGGCTTCAGGAAGGTACACAGATGGGTATTTTGGTCTGGGCGAGGTGATTTTATAGAGACAGGGTGGACTGTAGGTATTGTACAAAACTACAGAAATAGGGATCAAAATACTGAGTGCAGGATAAGATTATTGAGATTGGGCATGCTATCGAGACTGGAGCAATTTACAAATAGGGAGAGACGTCAACATTGGAGTCTGTTTCAAATATACAGCAGGATTAAGGGAAGGGTGGAGGTTACAGAAATAGGACATTTTCTCGGAATTACTATTATTCGTGACGCTGGTTTAAAAGAGTCGGGCCGGAAGGTATGTTTCCTTGCTGTATGACACTATCACATGACAAGACTCAGTGTGAGAGGGGGAGCAGAGAACAGAAAGATCCCAGGTTTCAATACTAACTGCTTGAGGGAGGCCTGTTTTCCCCTCTGTTTTCTGATGCTCACTGAGACAGCACAGGCCTGGATGAATAACTGTAAACTCCCGATGCTGTCGCAGGAAGGCTCAGTACAGTAGAGATAAAAGTAATCCTCTCGGAAGAGGGTGGGGATTGAGCCTGGGACCATCGTGCTCTGTGTTCACCCTTCAATACTGTATCTATGTCATGTCTTCCGGACCAAAATTCCATCCCTGAAATACACTCTGCTCTGGACATTGTGAGTGATCTTACCTTGCTGCAGGATTTACTGAAGGCTCCAGATCTCACTCTCCATCGCCCTGGCTGACCAACCGTCTTCAATGTGATGATAGACGAGACAGGAGTTGGGAATTTTGCTGAGTCAGGAATATACTGAGTACCTACAGGAGACAGAGCAATAGACAGAATGGTAAATCAGACTGATGCAGTGAGGGTTACACATGGAGAATGATACTGAGTCCCACAGAGATCTGGAAAATCCCAGTCTCCATCCCTGGCCTGTGCTGCTGCGTCTCTCTGGAGTGGAGAGTTCTGTTGGCTCAGGATCTGGAGTAGCTGCAAAAGCTGCAATCACCGGCAACAATTAGACCCTTAACAGTGACAGATATCACATGGAGAGATACTGAGTGATATCACCAGAGTGCGGGAAGGTATCAGGATCAAATCACAGTCAGGACGAAGGGGGTTGATTCATTGTGCACTGGGATCAGTACTCAGGGATGAGGGAGGAATCAGTAGGCCAGGCAATGGCCTAGTGTTACTCTCACTAGACTGTTCATCCGGAATTTAATGCCGGTGTCAGGGATACCCTGCTGACGACTTAATATCCTATAAAGAAGGAAATCTGTTATAGGCTGCCGGTCTGGCCTACATATGAATCCAGACCTAGAGTAATGGGACTGGCTCTCAACTGCCCTCTGAAATGGTCTGGCAAGCCACTGAGCTCTAGAGCAGCTGTCGGTCGGCATGAACTGCTGACCAGCCAGAGACAGCAACATCCCATGAGTGCATTATAAACAAAACTGCTGGGACCAGTGTCCTGGCTAATCATGTAGGTAGGTTTATGGACAGGGCTTTAAACTGACAGAGAGGATGCAGGGACAGCGTTCAGGTGAAAGGAGATTTCCAAATCCAACGAGCAGATGTGAAGCCTCGGAACAGCATAGGGATGTGGCTGAAGACAAGCAGAAAAAAACAGGAAGGGACAGAGTTTAACTAAAACTGTACATCAATGAATAGGATTGTGATAGGAAATTGAGGGAAAATGTAAATTATAATTTTTTCAAAGGTATTACAGAGAAAGCATTTGGCCTCAGATTATGCTGCTGAATCAGCCTGAATGCAAATTCTGGGTGCTATGTCAAAAACACAAGCAGGAGAACAGTTTTTATGCTGCCTTGTAGTATTTCATTGCTCATCCCTGCATTAAACAGGAATTCATGAGAAATTGTAGCAAAGGTGGTGTGATAATTTTTGGAGACTTCAATCTTTGTATAACCTGGGACAGACATATTGGCAAGAGTGATATTATCCGAGATCCTCCTTGAATGTTTTTGTCAGTATTTCTTTGAATAACACATTGTACAACTGGCTAGGGATGTAATTATCTCAGATCGACCGTTGGGTGATGAAGCTGAGTGAAGGAGCAATATCACACCAAGATTCTCCAGGAAAGTATCCTGAAATTCAAAGAGATTATGATATTTTAAAGTGACCATAAAGCACACCCGAGCATCAGTAACAAAGCCCATTATATGATTTTGAGAGAGAACTGACCAAAGTAACCAGGGGAAACAGACTGAAATGTCAGTCTGTAAATGAAAAGTGGAAAACATTTACAGCCAGAGAGTCCTAGAGACGTACAGCACATAAACGGACCCTTCGGTCCAACTCGTCCACGCTGCCCAGACATCCTTTCTTAATCTCGTCCTATCTGCCAGCACTTGGCCCATATCCCACTAAACCCTTTTTATTCACATGCCAATCCAGATGCCTTTTGAATGCTGCAATTGTACCAGCCACTTCCTCTGGCAGTACATTCTATACATACACCATACACTACGTGAAAAGGTTGCCCCTTAGGTCCCTTTTAAATCTTTCCTCTCTCACCCTAAACCTATGCCCTCTAGCTTTGGTCTCCACCACCTCAGGGAAAAGATCTTGTCTGTTCCTATCCATGCCACTCATGATTTTATAAACTTCAAGAATGTCACACCTTAGCCTCTGACGCTCCAGGGAAAACGGTC
>NW_025213111.1:11492-17687 GCF_004010195.1 Chiloscyllium plagiosum
ATTCATTGTGCACTGGGATCAGTACTCAGGGATGAGGGAGGAATCAGTGGGCCAGGCAATGGCCTAGTGTTACTCTCACTAGACTGTTCATCCGGAATTTAATGCCGGTGTCAGGGATACCCTTCTGACTACTTGACATCCTATAAAGAAGGAAATCTGTTATAGGCTGCCGGTCTGGCCTACATATTAATCCAGACCTAGAGTAATGGGACTGGCTCTCAACTGCCCACTGAAATGGTCTGGCAAGCCACTGAGCTCTAGAGCAGCTGTCGGTCGGCATGAACTGCTGACCAGCCAGAGATAGCAACATCCCATGAGTGCATTAAAAACAAAACTGCTGGGACCAGTGTCCTGGCTAATCATGTCGGTAGGCTTATGGACAGGGCTTTAAACTGACAGAGAGGATGCAGGGACAGCATTCAGGTGAAAGGAGCTTTCCAAATCCAAAGAGCAGATGTGAAGCCTCGGAACAGCATAGGGATGTGGCTGAAGACAAGCAGAAAGGAACAGGAAGGGACAGAGTTTAACTAAAACTGTACATCAATGAATAGGATTGTGATAGGAAATTGCGGGAAAATGTAAATTATAATTTTTTTTTGGAATTGCCAAAGTATCTGCAATAACGTAATAGACTTGTGACACAGAGATAACTGAGATTTAGTCACCAAACAGACGTGGTTACAGGGTGGACAAAGGTGGAACATGAATATTCAACGGTAAACAGCCTTACAGGATCTCAGGCAGAATAGAAAAGCAAGATGGGAACCGTGGCAGTAATGGATAACAAAGGTATTACAGAGAAATCATTTGGCTTCAGATTATGCAACTGAATCAGCCTGAATGCAAATTCTGGGTGCTATGTCAAAAACACAAGCAGGAGAACAGTTTTTATGCTGCCTTGCAGTATTTCATTGCTCATCCCTGCATTAAACAGGAATTCATGAGAAATTGTAGCAAAAGTGGTGTGATAATTTTTGGAGACTTCAATCTTTGTATAACCTGGGACAGACACATTGGCAAGAGTGATATTATCCGAGATCCTCCTTGAATGTTTTTGTCAGTGTTTCTTTGAATAACACATTGTACAACTGGCTAGGGATGTAACTATCTCAGATCGACCGTTGGGTGATGAAGCTGAGTGAAGGAGCAATATCACACCAAGATTCTCCAGGAAATTATCCTGAAATTCAAAGAGATTATGATATTTTAAAGTGACCATAAAGCACACGCGAGCATCAGTAACAAAGCCCATTATATGATTTTGAGAGAGAACTGACCAAAGTAACCAGGGGAAACAGACTGAAATGTCAGTCTGTAAATTAAAAGTGGAAAACATTTACAGCCAGAGAGTCCTAGAGATGTACAGCACATAAACGGACCCTTCGGTCCAACTCGTCCACGCTGCCCAGACATCCTTTCTTAATCTCGTCCCATCTGCCAGCACTTGGCCCATATCCCACTAAACCCTTTTTATTCACATGCCAATCCAGATGCCTTTTGAATGCTGCAATTGTACCAGCCACTTCCTCTGGCAGTACATTCTATACATACACCATACACTACGTGAAAAGGTTGCCCCTTAGGTCCCTTTTAAATCTTTCCTCTCTCACCCTAAACCTATGCCCTCTAGCTTTGGTCTCCACCACCTCAGGGAAAAGATCTTGTCTGTTCCTATCCAGACCGCTCATGATTTTATAAACTTCAAGAATGTCACACCTTAGCCTCTGACGCTCCAGGGAAAACGGTCCCAGTCATTTCAGCCTTTCCCTATAGCTCAAATCCTCCAACCCTGGCAAAATCTTTGTAGATCTTTTCTGAACACTTTCAAGTTTCACAACATCTTTCCAATAGGAAAAGGACCAGAATTGCATGCAATATTCCAAAAGTGGCTTAACGAATGGCCTGTACAGCTGCAACATGACCTCCAAACTCTGATACTCAATGATCTGACCAATAAAAAAAAGCATACCTAACACCTTCTTCACTATCCTACATACCTGCGCCTTCACTTTCAAGGAGCAATAAACCTGCACTCCAAGGTCTCTTTGTTCAGCAACATTCCCTCGGACTTTGCCATTAAGTGTATAAATCCTGTTAAGATTTGCTTTCCAAAAATGAAGCACCTTGCATTTAACTGAATTAAACTCCATCTGTCACTCCTCAGTCCATTGGTCCATCTGATCAAGATCTCGTTGTACTCTGAGGTAACCTTATTCACTGTGCACTATATCTCAAATTTTGGTGTCATCGGCAAACTTATTCATGGTACCTCCTACCTTCACGCCCAAATCATTTATATAAGGATGAAAAGTAGTGGACCTAGCACTGATAGTTGTCGCACACCATCGGCCTCCAGTGTGAAAAACAATCCTCCTCAACCAACTTGTGTCTTCTACCTTTGAGCCAGTTCTGTATCTAAATGGCTAGGTCTCCCTATATTCCATGAGATCTAACCTTGCTAACCAATCTTCCATGCTTCCAATACCTCACTGAAGTCCGTGCAGATCACATCCAATGGTCTGCCCTCATCAATCCTTTTTGCTACTTCTTCAAAAAACGCAATCAATTTCTTGAGACGTGACTTCCCACACACAAAGCCATGCTGACAATCCCTAGTCATTCCTTGCCTTTTTGAATACATGTAAATCTTATCTCGCAGGATTCCCTTCAACAATTTACCCACTACTGATGTCGGGCTCACTCGTCTATCGTTCCCTAGCATTCCCTTACCAAATGTCTTAAATGGTGGCACCACGTTAGCCAACCTCCAAACTTCCAGCACTTCACCTGTGATGATCGATGATACAAATTTATCAGCAAGGGGCCCATCAATACTGGGGATTTATCTGCTTTTATGCATTTCAAGACATCCAGAAAATCCTCTTTTTTAATATGGACGTTTTTGAAGATGTCACCATCTATTTCCCCACATTCTATATCTTCCATTTCCCTCGCGACTGTAAACACTGATGTGAAACAGTCGTTTACTATCGCCCCTTCTCCTGCAGCTGCACACAAAGGTTGCCTTGCTGATCTTTGGGGGGCCCTATTTTCTCTCTACTTACCCTGTTGTCCTTTATGAATTTATGAAAACCCTTTGGTTCTCCTAAAACTTATTTGCACAAGCTATCTTGTGTCCCCTTTTTACCCTCCTGATTTCCCTCTAAGTATACTCCTCTTTGATTTATATTCTGAGGATTCTCGTGTCTATACCTGACAAATGCTTCCTTCTCTTTCCTATCCAAAACATTCGTTCTCTAATCATCCAGCATTCCCTCCACCCACCAGCATTTCCTTCCACCCTAACAGGAATACTGTATACTGTCTCTGGAAAGACGTTATCTCATTTTTGAAGGCTTCCCATCTTCTAATGATAAAGGTTTCATTCCCTCAAAATGCAAACTCCCCAATTCCTTCATCTCACAAAAATTGTCACTTGAAAGTAATGAAAAAATAAATAACATTCTAAACGAAGGCTTCGATGAGGTGAGCTCTGATCAGTCCTGTAGATCTGGCGATCACTGCCTGCATGGTGAGTGCTTTCTCCCAGAGCAGCACCAGGTCACTGTCAGGCATACAGACAGAATGGAAAAATACATTCCCATCTGAACTCACATCTCCCAGCCTGGAAATCTGAAGTTGTGCACAGACATTCTGATAAACATCTCCAAAATTATTCATCAAGATTGGCCCAATCGTCCAATCAAAAACAAATCAGTCATTCACACTAAAACATCCTTCATGTCCCACACCCATTCTCGGTCCCATCCTGCAGGTTATATGAATCCTGCTCCCTCTAACCTCCGGCAGGATCCCCGTCCCTTCCTACATTTGTACCATCCTCCATGATCTGCAGGCCTTCCTACCTCTGTAACATGGCCCAGACTCGACAACTCTTCCTTCCTATGCAATGTTCCCCAGAAGGGCACTGGAGGATGGTGGTGTTTACAGAGTTAGGGAAGGATATCAGGACAGGAGGATTTTGCAGTTATTAATAACATTGAAGTGGCTAAAATTAGCTTCGGTGATTTTCAGTATTCACACCAATAAAGGAGGTTACAGAGCTAAGGAGAATTGTAGGGACTGGGACACGTTTCACAGTTTATGAATTTTGTGGGTACTGGAGGAAGGTTTCCAAAATAAGGAGGGTTCAAGATTGAAGGATTCTGCAAAAAGCCTCTACTGGGTTAAAGGCAGGATTCTTGGTAGTGTGGAGTAACAGAAGAATCTTGGGGTCCACGTTCATAGATCCTTCAAAGATGCCAGCCAAGTTGATAGGGGTGGTACGAAGGCGTGTGATGTGTCAGCTTTTATGAGCAGGGGGATTGAGTTGAAGACCGTTGAGGTTATGCTGCAGCTCCATACAGCCCTGGTTAGTCCACACTTGGAATATAGTGTTATGTTCTGGTCACCTCATTATAGGAAAGATGTGGAAGCTGTGGAGAGGGTGCAGAAAAGATATATCAGGATGACTTCTGGATTGGAGGGCAGGTCTAATGAAGAAATGTTGGTGAAGCCAGGGCTTTTCTCATTGGAATGAAGAAGGATGAGAGCTGACTTGATAGATGGGTACGAGATGTTGAGAGGATAACATACAGTGGATGGACGGAGAATTTTCCCATTGTGAAAATGGCTATAATAAGGGGGCATAATTTTAAGGTAATTGGTGGAAGGTTTATGGGAGATGTCAGAGATAGTTATTTTACACAGAGAGTGGTGGGTATGTGGAATGTACTGCCAGTGTTGAGGGTAGAGAGAGTTACATTAGGGACATTTAATTAATTTTTAGAAATGAACATGGATTATAGTAAAATGAATTTCTCAAAATGGAGACCTGTGGTTCCACGGGGATCCGTGCTGGGTCCACTGTTGTTTGTGATATACATAAATGATTTGGAGGAAGGTATCAGTTGCCTGATTAGCAAGTTTTCAGATGACACTAAGATTGGTGGAGTAGTAGATAGTGATAGGGACAGTCAGAGAATACAGCAGTGTATATATCGATTGGAGAGATGGGCAGAGAAATGGCAGATGGGGACTTTAATCCGGGCAAATGCGAGGTGATGCATTTCAGAATATCCAATTCAATAGCAAACTGGGGAAAATTGAGGTACAGAGAGATTTGGGTATTCAGGCACATTGTTCTTTGAAGGTGACAACACAGGTCAGTAAAGTGGTTACGGCAGCATACAGCATGCTTTCCTTCATTGGACGGGCTATAGAGTAAAAGAGTTGGCAGGTCACGTTACAGTTGTATTGGATTTTAGTTCGGTCACATTTGAAATGTCACATACAGTTCTGATCACCACATTACCAAAAGGATGTGGATGCTTTGGAGAGGGTGCAGAGGAAGTTCACCCAGATGTTGTCTGGTATGGAAGGGGCTAGCTATAAAGAGAGGTTGAATGGATTCCGATTAATTTTATTGGAAAGACAAAGGTTGACTGGGGACCTGATTGATGTCTACAAATTCATGGGATGTGTAGACAGGGTGGATAGCAAGAAGCTTTTTTCCCCAGATTGCGGAATGCAGTTACTGGGGGTCACAAGCTCAAAGTGAGAGGATAAAGGTTTAGGGCAGATAAACGTGGCACGGTCTTTATGCAGAGGGTGGTGGGGGCCTGGAATGCGTTGTCAGCGGAGGTGGTAGAGGCGGAAATCATAATGTCATTTAAGATGTATTGAGACAGATGCATGAATGGGCAGGGAGCAAAAGGATACAAATCCTTAGAAAATAAGCAGCAGGTTTAGACAGAGGATCTGGATCGGCACAGGCGTGGAGGACCGAAGGGCCTGTTCCTGTGCTGGAATTTTCTTTGTTCTTTTCTTCTTTGAATGGTCTGCAGGTTGGTTTGATCTTAGAGTAGGATAAAAAAATCGGCACCTTATCAAGGGCCGAGGGGCCTGTACTGTTCTGTGTTCTAATTAGGGAGGATCACAATGGCAGGATGTCTGGAGAGGATGGGACCTGAATGAAGTAATACAATTAGGAAGGTTTGTTCAATGTGCCAGATGTAACAGAAACACCAATGGCCTGATCTGGAACAGACGACCCAGACTGGGAGGGTTGTGGGGACTGGAGGTGTTTCACAGGGAATGAGGACCATAGAGCCACGGGGTGTTACAGAAATGTGGAGAGATGTAGGGACTACAGGAGTTCATGGAGATGGGGAGTTAGGGAGGGATGGAGCAGTT
>NW_025213111.1:17866-19504 GCF_004010195.1 Chiloscyllium plagiosum
CAGGTTGGGAGTGCTGCAGGGACCTGAGAGGCCTTTTGGGTGTACCCAGATTGATCGTGTCTTTAGGACTGTAAGAGGTTACATAGATACGGAAACATTAAAGACAATGTGTGCCTTCCTCTTTTCCCTGAACAGAGTGACGACACCTCTCATCGGCCAGGGATTCCTAAACCTGCTAGTGATTCCCTTCACCCTAACAGGGACATACTGGATTCTTGAGATCACACTTTTAAAAAGTCTCCCATTTGCCAGTCATTCCTTTTCATTCAAACAGACTGACCCAATCGACTTTAGTCATGATTTGGACGTGCCGGTGTTGGACTGGGATGGGCAAAGTTAATATTCACACAAGGAGAAAGTAAGGACTGCAGATGCTGGAGATCAGAGTTGAAAAATGTGTTGCTGGAAAAGCGCAGCAGGTCAGGCAGCATGAAGAGCTTATGCCCAAAACGTCGATTCTCCTGCTTCTTTGATGATGCCTGACCTGCTGCGCTTTTTCAGCAACACATTTTTCAGCTAATAACCACATAACACGAGGTTACAATTCAGCAGGTTTATTTGTGAGCACTAGCATTCGAAGCACTGCTTCTTCATCAAGTGGATGTGGAGCACAATCCTAAGGCACCGAATTTATAGCAACAGGAATTCAGTGTCATGGAATGAAATATTAAACAAGCTTAGATTAAGTCTTTCATCTTTCACCAGCACTTCCAAATCTAGCGCTTTCAAATACAGAGGGACCTCGATTATCCAAATATCAATTAACCTAATGCCAGATTATCCAAAGGAGATCTTGAGGTCCGGATAGAAACATTACATCAAAGAGCTGTTTCAACCCTGACTGTGTTTGTTTTTGTTTATACTGCTTAAAACCAATCTCAGCTAACTGAAATGCTATCGAGAACAGGCCTGGAGATCGAGCCCAGATACCATCTCCAATTGACTAACCTCCCACCCTCTCTCCCTCTCCCCACACTTCCCCTGGAGTTCTATATAGGGGTGAATCCTAAAATCCCCTTCCCCAGATATTCTCTCGAACATTGTCCTGTACAGGGCAGAGGTGGAACTTTTTGAGATGTTGCAGTAAAAAGTTGTGTGTGGCTGTCTGAGCGTGTGTGTGCATGTGCCTGTGCGCTGTTTCGAGACTTACCCCCGCAAAGGCAGTAGATGTCTTATGTTGGTGTCCACTCCAGCTGCCCAGAAGGGGGAGGGGATGATGGGGGCAGGGGGCCGGGGATACGGCCGTGGACATGGATTGGACAGTGGGTGTGGTAGGCGGAGGGCGGTGTTGGACGGGTTTGGGGACTGGCTGAGGTTGATGTCGACCGTGTTTAGGAAGTGGGGGCTAACGGCCAGTGGAGGGTGATGTCCGACGGTTTTGGCGGCAGGGACCGCTTTTCGTGGGTTTGGGACAGGTGGGGGGTGACATTGAGGGGCGGGTGGGGGCGGTGTTGGATGGGTTTGTAGGCGAGCGGGATGTGTTTTTGGGGTTTGGCAAGGTGTGGGGGCTTGCTCATGGCTTGCTGCTGCCTAGTAACCTGAACAGAGAGCAGACTGGACTGAAAACTACGAGCCCCAGAGGAAAGGCATTGAATCGATTAACTGAACACTCAATTATCCGAACGAAATAGTGCCCGC
>NW_025213111.1:19749-24544 GCF_004010195.1 Chiloscyllium plagiosum
AACTTTTAAATATATGGCCTCATTTGATGACTGCTAAACAGTATTGTCTCTAAGCACTGTTGTTATGTCCTTCCTAATCAAAAGGACAACTCCCCCTCCTCACTTACTTGTCCTTCTGTCACGCCTGTAGTTTCTGTATCCTGGAACACTGAGCTGCCGGTCCTGCCCTTCTCTCAGCCATGTTTCTGTTATGGCTGTAATATCCCAGTCCCCAGAGCTAATCCATGCTCTGAGCTTGTCTGCCTTACCAGTCAGGCCTCGTGTTGAAATAAATGCCCTTTAAACCAGAAGTATTTTCCCTCCCTCGACTCTGGCCCTGGTTATCCTGAATAGATAACTTGCTCTTGATGGCTGATGTATTTCCCCTGCCTTTTCGATGAACCCTCTCTTACTCAGAAATCCCTGCCAAACGAGTTTAAATCCTCCTGGTAACGCTAGCAAGTCTCCTCCCTGGAATACTAGTGCCCCTCTGCTTCAAGTGCAAACCATCTCCTTTGTACAGGTCGCCTCTACCCCACAAGAGAACCCAATGACCCAAGAACTGAAAACCCTGCCCACTGCACCAGCTCCTCAACCACACATCCATCCGGCCTATTTTTCTATTTCTATCCTCACTGGCACGTGGCACTGGGAGTAAACTGGAGATCATTAACGTCAATATCCTGCATTTCTAACTTCTCACCCAACTACCCGTACTCATTTCACAGGACCCCATCCCTTTGCCTACCTCTGTCATATGGACCGATGTGCACAATTACCTCTGGCTACTCACCCTCCCCCTTCAGAATGTTCAGTAACCGCTCAGAGACATCCTTGACCCTGGTACTCTGGAGGCAGCACACTATCCTGGGGTCACTTCTGCAGCCACACAGTCTCCTGTCTGTCCCCCTCACAACTGAGTCTCCAATCAGTATTTTGACCATTACAGAGGATCTGGCAAACAGTGACAAGGAGGAATTCCCTGCAGTTGGGTGCATATTTTAAAGTGATGCAGTGAGAACGCAGGGCCAGTGTGCTCCTTGAAGAGTGAATAGTAAAGGCAGCAAGTCCAGCGAATACTGATCAAGTGATATCGTAAGTTTGATAAAGAAAATACAGTACAATAAAATCAGGTGACGCCCTTCACAAGTATAGAGAGTGCAAGGGGATTGTGGAAAATGAGGGACAAACAATGGTCATGAAATATATTTGGCAGATACGATTGCGGAAAAGCCACAGGTATTTTATCAGCATCGTGAGAGTAAAAGGATTCCCAGATCACGATCATTACAGAGGATCTGGCAAACATAGACTGGGAGGAACTCCCTGCAGTTGGGTCCATGTTAGGGAAAATGGAGTATTTTAAAGTGATGCAGTGAGAACGCAGGGTCAGTGTGCTCTTTGAAGAGTGAATAGTAAAGGCAGCAAGTCCAGCGAATACTGATCAAGTGATATCGTGAGTTTGATAAAGAAAATGCAGTGCAATAAAATCAGATGAGGCTCTTCACAAGTATAGAGAGTGCAAGGGGATTGTGGAAAATGAGGGACAAACAATGGTCATGAAATATATTTGGCAGATACGATTGTGGAAAAGCCACAGGTATTTTATCAGAATCGTGAGAGTAAGATGATTCCCAGAGAAAGAGGGAGGCCTGTGAGAAAACAAATGGATAATCTGTGCATGGAGCCAGAGGAAGCAGGTGAGGTATTCAATGAATACTACCCATCTCTATTCACACAGGACAAAAACATTGCAGCCAGGGATTTCAGTCAGGATGGTGATGTTCCAGAATATGTTAAGATCAATAAGGAGGAGGTATTAAATATTTTCACAGGCATCAAGGTGGAGAGATCCCCAGTACCCAATGAAATGTATCACAGACTCTTATGGGAGGTAATGGAGGAGATTGCTCGGGCCCTGGTGGATATACTTAATACTTTGCTGGCCACGGGTGAAGTGCTTAATAACTGGAGGATCACTAATATGGTTCCTTTATTCAAGAAGGGTAGCAGGGAAAGGCCAGGAAATTCAGAGCAGGTAGTCTGACAGCAGTGAGAGGGTAATTGCGAACAATGCTAAGGGACAGGTTGAATCAATAACTGGAAAGACAGGGATCGATTAGTGATTGTCAGCATGGATTTGGAAGAGGAAGATAATGTCTGATGAACTCAGCTGAGATTTCTTTGAAATTACGATTGAAGATATTGATGAGGGCAGTGCAGATGATGTGGGTTCCATGGAATTCATTAAGGCCTTTGACAAGGGTCCACGTGGAAGCCTCATCCAAATGGGAAGAGCCCATGGGATACAAAGCAAGTTGGCATATTGGATCCAAAATTGTTGTGTGGGTTGGTTTTGTGATTGAAAGCCTTTGCCTAGCGGGTGTATCACAGGGATCTGTGCACGAACCATTGCTGTTCCTTAGGGGCATTAGTCACTTGGATGTGAACGCAGAAGGAATCATTAGTAGGTTTGTAGATGACATGAAAGGTGAGGATGTTGTCCAGTGAGGGGGGTGGTCTCAGGCTGCAGTCTGAAGGTTGAGGCTGGGACAGAATTTCAAGAGAATCATTTCAATCAACAAGCCCGGCAAGAGCACAGTCGGCAATGAGGGAAAACACATCAATTAAGCTGCATTTACTTTAATGTAAAGGGCCTAACAGGTTATACAGATGAACGCACGACATGGATGGGAGCATGGGATAGGGATATCACAGGAATTACAGAAACACAGCTGAGGGAGGGGCAGGACAGGCAGCTCAATGTTCCCGGGACAGATGCTACAGGAAGGATAGAAGGAGAGGCAAGAGATTGGTGTTTTTGATCAGTGAAAACATCACTGCAGCGCTTAGAGAGCATATTCCTGGGGATCGCCCAGTGAAACTGTAATAGCAGAACTTAGAAATACAGCTGGATGATCAGTTTGATATGACGGTACTACAGGCCCGCAGTAGTCAGCGGGAAATTGAGCAGCAAATACGTCGGAGATCTCAGATATCTGTAAGAATGATAGGGTTGTAATGGTCGGGGATTTAACTGACTATAGCCTGGTGTTGTGTGATTTTTACCTTCACCCCTGCTCGAACCTGCTGAATGGCCCCAATATTGGCCCAGTTCCAGTTTAAGACCTAAATCTGTCAACCTGTCTGATCCTTTTCCATAAATATGTTAAAACAGACAGTTGTGATCACTGGACGCAATGTGCTCTCCGACTGATACTTCAGTCACTTACCTGACCTCGTTTTCTGAGGAGAGGTCCAGTGTTGCACCTGCCTGAGTAGCGTAAAGCCCTCTACACCTTGATTTAGGAAATTTTCTTTGACACATTTGACAAATTCCACCCAGTACGGGCCTTTTAGACTTTGGGTGACCCAGTCAATCCAGGGGAACTTAAAATCTCCAACTAATACTACTCTATTATTTTTATAGGTACCTTCAAACTCACTACACATTTGCTCCTCTCGTACCTGCTGGCTATTTGAGGGTCTAGAACACGATCCCAGCAGACTGACCATTCCCTTTTCGTTTCTAACTTTTAAATATATGGCCTCATTTGATGACTGCTTAACAGTATTGTGTCTCAGCACTGTTATGTCCTTCCTAATCAAAAGGACAACTACCCTTCCTCACTTACTTGTCCTTCTGTCACGCCTGTAGTTTCTGTATCCTGGAACACTGAGCTGCCGGTCCTGCCCTTCTCACAGCCATGTTTCTGTTATGGCTGTAATATCCCAGTCCCCAGAGCTAATCCATGCTCTGAGCTTGTCTGCCTTACCAGTCAGGCCTCGTGTTGAAATAAATGCCCTTTAAACCAGAAGTCTTTTCCCTCCCTCGACTCTGGCCCTGGATATCCTGAATAGATAACTTGCTCTTGATGGCTGATGTATTTCCCCTGCCTTTTCGATGATCCCTCTCTTACTCAGAGTCAGAAATCCCTGCCAAACTAGTTTAAGTCCTCCTGGTAACGCTAGCAAGTCTCTTCCCTGGAATACTAGTGCCCCTCTGCTTCAAGTGCAAACCATCTCCTTTGTACAGGTCGCCTCTACACCACAAGAGATCCCAATGACCCAAGAACTGAAAACCCTGCCCACTACACCAGCTCCTCAACCACACATCCATCCGGCCTATCTTTCTATTTCTATCCTCACTGGCACGTGGCACTGGGAGTAAACTGGAGATCATTAACGTCAATATCCTGCATTTCTAACTTCTCACCCAACTACCCGTACTCATTTCACAGGACCCCATCCCTTTGCCTACCTCTTTCATGTGGACCGATGTGCACAATGACCTCTGGCTACTCACCCTCCCCCTTCAGAATGTTCAGTAACCGCTCAGAGACATCCTTGATCCTGGTACCCTGGAGGCAGCACACCATCCTGGGTCACTTCTGCAGCCACACAGTCTCCTGTCTGTCCCCCTCACAACTGAGTCTCCAATCAGTATTGTGATCATTACAGCGGATCTGGCAAACAGAGACAAGGAGGAATCTCCTCCCTTACTTCCTACAGCAGCATGGGATACATTTCATTGGACACTGGGGGTTTCTCCAAGGAGGAATTCCCTGCAGTTGGGTGCATATTTTAAAATGAAGCAGTGAGAACGCAGGGCCGGTGTGCTCCTTGAAGAGTGAATAGTAAAGGCAGCAAGTCCAGGGAATACTGATCAAGTGATATCGTGAGTTTGATAAAGAAAATACAGTGCAATAAAATCAGGTGACGCCCTTCACAAGTATAGAGTGCAAGGGGATTCTGGAAAATGAGCGACAAACAATGGTCATGAAATATATTTGGCAGATATGATTGCGGAAAAGCC
>NW_025213111.1:24567-30719 GCF_004010195.1 Chiloscyllium plagiosum
TGGAGCCAGAGGAAGCGGGTGAGGACCTCAATGAATACTTCCCATCTGTATTCACCCAGGAGAAAGGCATTGTAGCCGGGGATTTTAGGTGAGGTTGTAGAACATAAGGAGGAGGTATTAAATATTTTCACAGACATAAAGGTGGAGAAACCCCCAGTGCCCAATGAAATGTATCCCAGGCTGCTATGGGAGGTAAGGGAGGAGATTTCTGGGGTCCTGGTGGATATATTTAATATTTTGCTGGCCACAGGTGAAGTGCCGAATGACTGGAGGATCGCTAATGTGGTTCCTTTGTTCAAGAAGGGCAGCAGGGATAGGGCTGGTAATTACAGAGCAGATAGTCTGACAGCAGGGTGAGGGAAATTGGGAACAATGCTAAGGGACAGGTTGAATCAATAACTGGAAAGGCAGGGATCGGTTAGTGATAGTCAGCATGGATTTGGAAGAGGAAGATAATGTCTGATGAAATAAGCTGAAATTTCTTTGAAATTACGATTGAAGATATCGATGAGGGCAGTGCAGATGTTGTGGTTTACATGGAATTCATTAAGGCGTTTTACAAGGTCCCACGTGGAAGGCTGGTCCAAAAGGGAAGAGACCATTGCATCAAAGGCAAGTTGCCAAATTGGATCCAATATTGTTGGAGGGTTGGTTTTGTGATTGAAAGCCTTTGCCCAGCGGTTGTACCACAGGGATCTGTGCAGGAACCATTGCTTTTCCTTATGGGCATTAATCACTCGGATGTGAAAGCAGAAGATATCATTAGTAGGTTTGCAGATGACATGAAAGGTGAGGGCGTTGTCCACAGTGAGGGGGACGGTCTCAGGCTACAGTCTGAAGGTTGAGGCTGCGATAGCATTTCAAGAGAGTCATTTCAATCGATGAGCCAGACACGAGCACAACAGGCAATGAGCGAAAACGCATCAATTAAGCTGCATTTATTTTGATGTAAAAGGCCTAACAGGTTATACACATGAACGCATGGCATGGATGGGAGCATGGGACAGGAATATCACAGGAATTACAGAAACACTGCTGAGGGAGGGGCAGGACAGGCAGCTCAATGTTCCCGGGACAGATGCTACAGGAAGGATAGAAGGGGAGGCAAGAGAGGAGAGGGTTTGGTGTTGTTGTTCAGTTAAAACATCACTGCAGCGTGTAGAGGATATTCCTGGGGATCGCCCAGTGAAGCTGTACTAGTAGAACTGAGAAGTATGGCTGGATGACCAGTTTGATATGACCATACTACAGGCCCGCAGTAGTCAGCGGGAAATTGAGCAGCAAATACGTCGGAGATCTCAGATATCTGTAAGAATGATAGGGTTGTAATGGTCGGGGATCTTAACTTTCCAAACCTAGACTGGGACTGCCATAATGTTCAGTGTGTTCAAGAAAACTGTCTGAGTCAGTATGTAACTGGTCCGACTGGAGAAAGGGATGAAACCTGACTTCCCTTCGGGAAACAAGGGAGAGAAAGGGGCTGAAGTGTTTGTGGGGGAGCACTTTGGCAAAGTCACCACAAATCTATTAGTTCAAAAATAGCGATGGAAAAGGACAGGCCTAGTCCACAAGTTAAAGATCAAAACTGGCCTTGCCCCAGTCCAGAAGGTATTAGGCAAGACTGTCCGAAAGTTGATTCATGGAGGCTATTTGAAATTAAAGGTATGTCGGGCAAGTGGGATTCTTTCAAAAGAGAGATAAATTAATATTTCAGGGGCAGCATATTCCTGTTAGTGTGAAAGACAATGCTGACACAAGTGGGAAACACTGGATGACTTGGGATATTGAGGTTCTGGTCAAGTCAAAAGGGGACACATGTCCTATATAGCCAGCTGGATTAAGTCAATCCCTTGAAGAACATTGTGGGTGTAGTAATACTCTTAAGAGGGAAACCATGAGGGCCTAAAGGGGAACTGACAGATCTTTGGCAGATAAGGTTCAGGAAAATCCAAAGAGATTCTACAAGTATATTAACAACAGAAGATTAACTCGGGACAGAATGTGACCCCTTAAAGATCAATGAAGCCATCCGTGTGTGAACCCACAGGAAATGGGTGAGATCCGAAACAAAAATTTCAAGTCAGAACTTACTGTGAAACAAAAATACTGGGGAAGCAGGGAAATAAACAGTGATGTTTCAAAAGAGACCACATTGGAGAACAGGAGGTGCTGAAGGTTTAAAACACATTAAAATTAGACAACTCCCTTGTAACTAATCAAGTATAACCCCAGACATTGGGGTAAGTTAGGGAAGAAACTTACAATGATATTTCTATCACTGACAGCCACGGGTGGTGAGCTGGGAGCCTGGAGGGTGGCTAATGTTGTGCCAGTATTTAGGAAAGGTTGCGAGGGAAACCAGGGACATAAACACCAATTAGCTTGATGTCAGTGTTGCCAATGTTGTTGGAAGCGATTTCGCGGGACAGGAGTTACATGCATTTGGAAAGGCAACGATTGATGAGGGATAGTCAGCACCGCTTTGTGCATACAAAGTACTGTCTCTCAAACTTGATAGAGTTTGTTGAAGAGGTGACCAAGGAGATGGATTCAGGCAGAGCAGTAGACGTTGTCTCTCCTGACTTCAGCAAGGCCTTTGACAGGGTTTAGCGTGGTGACTGGTTAGTAAGGTTAGATCACATGGGATCAGAGAGAGCAAGACAAACAAACACAAAATGGGCTTAACAGTAGGAGACAGAGGATGGTGGGAGAGGGTTGTTGTGCAGACTGGGGGCCTTTGACCAGTGGTGTGCCATAAGGATCGGTGCAGGATCCACACGTGTATTATTGAGATAAACGATAATATATGAATTATTGTTTGTAAGTTTGTGGGTAGTAAAATACATGTTATATTTGGCAGTGAATACAGTTATCAAAGGTGATCTTAATCAACTGAGCCAGTGGGTCAAGAAATCAAAGATGGGAGTTGAATTCAGGTGTTGGGTTTTGTTAATATAAACCAGGGAGGACTAATACAGTTAATGGTTGGGCTCTGGACAGTGTTGTCGAACAGAGATAGACCAAGGGGTGCACTTACATTGTTCCTTGGAAGTGGCATCACAGGTGGGCAGGGCGGGGAAAGCAGCTTTAGGCACACTAGCCCTTATGGGTCAGAGCATTGAGTAAATGGGTTGGTCCATCATGATACGGCTGTACAAGACATTGCTGGGACACCGGTTGGAGTATTGCGTAGGATTCTGATCCTCCTGCTTCAGGAAGCATTTTCTGAAACTGCAAATGGAGCAAAGAATGACGAAGATGTTACTGATACTGGAGCGTTTGACAGAAACAGAAATGCTGGAGAAGCTGGAAAGCAACATGGGTGGAATGAAATTTGGCAGATAAGGTTAAGGAGAATCCAAAGAGATTCTACAGCACACAAGTACAAAAAAGCTACTAGAGAGACAATACAGCCCCTCAAAGATCAATAAGGCCATCCATGCCTGGAACCACAGGAAATGGGCGCGACCCGAAATCAATTTTTCATGTCAGAATGTACTGTTGACAAAGACTAGGAAACAAAAGGAAATAAATAGTGATGTCCCTTCTGTTATACTGATGTTCACTAAGACATCACAGGCCTGGATTGATAATTGTGACACACCTGATGCTGTCTCAATGCAACAAAACTTACAGTAGGGCTGGTGATTCACCTGGGGTGTGTCTGTACTGTGCTCCCCCCTCCAGAACTGTATCTAAGTGATGTCTTGTTAGCCGATGTTTGGAGCCCTCTCGTTGCTCTCTGCTCTGTTCACTGTGAGTGATCTTACCTCACTGCAGGATTTATTGAAGATTCCAGATTTCCCTGCCCTTTGTCTCTCTGGCTGACCAACCATCTTCAATGTGGTGATGGACGAGACATCCTGTAGTTGGGAAGTCGATTGAGTCAGGAACTTCCTGATTATCTGCAGGAGACAGACAAATAGACAGAATGGGAATTTATACTGATGTAGTGAAGATTACACATGGAGAATGGTCCTGAGTAAAACAGAGATCTGGAAAATCCCAGACTCCGTCCCTGGCCTGTGCTGCTGCGTCTGTCCGGAGTGGAGAATTCTGTTGACTCAGGTTCTGGAGTAACTATAAGAGCGAGGGGAATTGACAGAGGCAGCAATTAAATCCACACAGTGAGGGATACCACATGGAGAGAGATATTGTGTGATATCACCAGAGTGCTGGAAGGTATCAGGCTCAAACAATCATGTCAGAAGGTCTCAGAATCAATCAATTGTGTGGGAAGAAGGGGTTCTGCTTCATGATGGTATAACTGGTCAGGAATGAGCAACCAGTGAGAGGCGAAGTGATGGCCTGGTGGTATTATTGCTAGAGCATGTCTTCCAAACCTCAGCTAATGTTCGGGGAGACATGTTTGAATCCCACCATCAGAAATGGGGGAATTTGAAAACAATACTTTTAAAGATAATAATTAATAATCCATAAATAAATATGAGACAATTGCTGATGTACAAAAAATACAAACACTTGTCATTTCGAGAAGGACATCTGCCTATCCTCACGTGGTCTTCACAAAATACCCACAGCAAAGTGTTTGTCTCTCAATGACCCGCTGAAATGGCATAGCAAGTTACTCAGTTCAAGGGCAGCTGGGGCTGGGCAAGAAAGGCTGGTCAGACAGAGATACCGACATCCCATGAGTTAATAAAAACAATCCCGTTGCACTGGGTCCCCCTGGAACCGTGCTGGGACCAGTGTCCTAGCCAATCATGTCGGTAGGTTCATGGGCAGGACTGTAAACTGACAGAGAGGATGCAGGGACAGGGTTCAGGTGAAAGGAGCTCTCCAAATCCAAATAGAAAAGGTGAAGCATCAGAGCAGCATGGGAGTGTGACCGAAGACAAGCAGAAAGGAACAGGGTGGGAAAAAGTTTAAAACCTGTACATCAGTGAATCAGTTTGTGACAGGAAATTGTGGGAAAGAGGAAGTTATGTTTTATTTTAATGGACAAAGTCTTTGCAATAGGGTCGATGGATTTGTGACACAGAGATAAAAGGGATTTAGACACCAGAGAGATGTGGTTACAGGGCGAACAAAAGGTGGAACATAAATATTCAATGGTTCAAAACCTTGTGCAAACTCAGGCAAAATGGGCAACGTTAACAATAATGGGTAAGAAAGGCATCACAGAGAAAGCATTTGGCCTCAGATCATGAAGTAGAGTCAGTCTGAATGTAAATTCTGGCTACTACTTGCCAAGGACACAAGCAGCAGAGCAGTTTTAGCCACCAAACAGCATTTCATTGCTCATCACTGCAATAAACAGGCATCAATTAGAATTTTAATAAAAGCAGTGTGATAATTTTGGGAAACATCAATATTCCCAAAATCTGGGACATTCACACTGACAAGAGCGATATTGGAAGAGGAGTTCAGAGATTTTTTTTCAGTGTTTCTTTGAATAACACATTGTGCATGTTTTATTGTGAGAAAGTGCAGTTTAAAGAAATATATAGCTTTAAAGTGAATCACAGAAAGGACAAGCTACAACTAGAAACAAAAACAGCCAATTACATGGGTTTGAGATGAGAACTGACCAAGGTGAAGAGGCAAAACAGACTGAAATATGTGTCTGTAAATGATCAGTGGAAACCATTTGAAGGAACAGTGTAAAATATTCAACAAAAGGACATTCCATTGAAATAGACAAAACCTCAGCAAGAAATTCCCTCCCATCCCTCATTAAGGACAAAATGGATGATATTAGATTATGAGGCTTAGAAGATCACTACAAAGTACTTAAAATCCTGAAGTGAAAGCGTGTTTTAGGAGTATGTTTAAAAGGGATTGCAGCGGGTCTGCTAGCAGGAAGAAGGCAGTGGGAAGGGGAATAATTGTCAGGGCTTAATGACACGATACGAGAGGTGAAGGTGCTGGAGGTGGTGAGAGTGTTACAGAGAGTGGTCAGGGCCTGAACGGTGTTACAAACCCAGTACGGATTGCTGCAGCTGGAGGGGTTTGCAGAGGTAGGGAGGCACATATGTTTTTTTATTTATTCATGCATGGGATGTGGGGGTCACTGATTGGACCAGTATTCTTTGCCCCCGCTGCTAATTGCCCAGAGGGTAGATCAGAGTCAGCTATATTGCTGTGGGTCTGGATTAACGTGGAGGCCAGACCAGGTTAGAATGTCAGAT
>NW_025213112.1:0-2152 GCF_004010195.1 Chiloscyllium plagiosum
ACCATCACCCGGACAACCTCACAAACACTTCATCATTGTCACTCTGACCCCCTCACACTCACTCCATCATTGTCACTCTGACCCCCTCACACTCACTCCATCACTCTGACCTTGACTCACTCACACTCACTCCATCACCCTCACACAGACTCCCTCACACTCACTCCATCACCGTCACCCTGACGCCCTCACATTCACTCCATTACCCTCACACAGACCACCTCACACTCACTCCATCACCGTCACCCTGAGCCTCTCAGACTCGCTCCATCACCGTCACACAGACCCCCTTACACTCACTCCATCACAGTCACACTGCACTGAACCCCTCATACTCACTCCATCACTGTCACCCTAACCCCCTCACACTCACTCCATCACAATCATCCTGACACACTCACACTCGCGCCATCACTGTAACCCTGAACCATTCACATTCATTCCATCACAATCACCCTGATCCCCTCACATTCACTGCATCACTGTCACCCTGACACCCTCACACATACCGTGCCCCTGTCATCCAGACCCCTCACGTTGATTGTGTCACTATCACCCTGACATCTCACACGTACTGCGTCACTATTGCCCTAACCTCCTCACACTGACTGTGTCACTATCACCCTGACCCCTCGCAGTTACCACATCACTATCACCGTGACCACACTCACACTTACTGTGTCACTATTGCCCTGACCCCTCACAGTTACCACATCACTATCTCACTGACCCCCTCCCACTAACCTCATCACTATCACCCTGACCTCCTCACACTTACTGTTTCACTATCACCCTGATATCTCACACTTCCTGTGTCACTATCGCCCTAACCCTCTCACACTGACTGCATCACTATCACCCTGACCCCTCACAATTACCCCGTCACGCTCTCTCTGACACCCTCACACTCACCTCATCACTATCACCCTGACCTCCTCACACTTACTGTTTCACTATCACCCTGATATCTCACACTTCCTGTGTCACTATCGCCCTAACCCTCTCACACTGACTGCATCACTATCACCCTGACCCCTCACAATTACCCCGTCACGCTCTCTCTGACACCCTCACACTCACCTCATCACTATCACCCTGACCTCCTCACACTTACTGTTTCACTATCACCCTGATATCTCACACTTCCTGTGTCACTATCGCCCTAACCCTCTGTCGACACACCGCCCCCACCCTGACCATCACTGCTGTCAACACATTGCCCCCAGCCTGACCCTCACCACAGTCCACACACCGCACCCAGCCTGACCCTCACGGCTGTCCACACACTGCCCCAAGCCTGACCACTTTCGCTGTCCACACGCTGCCCTCAGCCTGACCCTCTCTGCCATCCACACACCGCCCCAAACCTGACACTCACTGACCCAAAAAAACGCCCCCAGCCTGACTCTCACTGCCGTCCACTCGCTGCCCCCAGCCTGACTCTCACGGCCATCTACACACTGCCCCCAGCATGACCCTCTCTGCCATTCACACACCGCCCCAAACCTGACACTCTCTGACCCAAAACACCGCCCCTACCCTGACCATCACCGCTGTCGACACACCGCCCCAGCCTGACCATTACCGTTATTGACACACCGCCCCCAGCATGACCTTCACCACCGTTCAACATGCCCCCAGCCTGACCCTCACCGCCGTCCACACACTGCCCCCAGCCTGACCCTCTCTGTCATTCACACACCACCTCAAACCTGACACTCAGTGACCCAAAACAGCGCACCCACCCTGACCATCACCGCTGTCGACACACCGCCTCCAGCATGACCTTCACCACCGTTCAACTTTGACCCCAGCCTGACCCTCACCACAGTCCACACACCACACCAAGACTGACCGTCACTGCTGGCCACTCACCGCCCCCAGCCTGACTCTCACTGCCATTCAACGCCACCCCCAGTCTGACCATCATCGCCTCCAGCCTGACCATCACCGCCCCCAGCCTGTCCCCCTCCGCCGTCCACACACTGCCCCCGCCTGACGTCCACTGCCATCCACACACCGCCCCCAGCCTGACCTTCACCGCTGTCCACTCACGGCCCCCAGCCTGCCTCTCACCGCCGTCCACACACCCACACCCTGAACCTCACTGCCGTCCCCACACCGCCCCCAGCCAGAACCTCACCGCCGTCCA
>NW_025213112.1:2181-4147 GCF_004010195.1 Chiloscyllium plagiosum
GTCTACACACTGCCCCCAGCTTGACCCTCACCGCTGTCCAACACCATCCCCAGACTGACCCTCACCACTGTCAACATACCCCCAGGCTGTCCTTCACTTCCATCAAACACCGCCCCAGCCTGACCCACAATGCCACCCGCACACAACACCCACACCCTGACCCTCTCTGCCATCCACACACCGTCCCAAACCTGACACTCATTGCCGTCCAACACCACACCCAGCTTGAACCTCACTGCCGTCCACGAACCGCACCAAGCCTGACCCTCACTGCCGTCCACACACCGCCCTAAGGCTGACCCTCACCGCCGTCCACACACCGCCCCAAGCCTGCCCCCTTCCGCTGTCCACACACTGCCCCCAGCCTGATCCCCTCTGCCATCCACACAACACCCACACCCTCACCCTCTCTGCCATCCACACGCCGCCCCAAACCTGACACTCACTGAGCCAAAACACCGCCCCAAGCCTGACCCTCACTGCGGTCCTCTCACCGCCCCCAGCCTGACCTTCACTACTGTCCACTTAATGCCCATAGCCTGACCCTCACTGCCACCTACACACCGCCCCCAGCCTGACCCTCACCGCCATCCACCCACCGCCCCCAGCCTGACCCTCACTGCCGTCCACATACCGACGCAAGCCTGACCTTCACTGCCGTCCACACACCGCCCCCAGCCTGACCTTCATTGCCGTCCACTCACTGCCCCCAGCCTGACCCTCACTGCCACCTACACACCGCCTCCAGCCTGACCCTCGCCGCCATCCACCCACCCGCCCAGCCTGACCCTCACCACTGTCCACACAGCACTCCCAGTCTGACCCTCACCAACGTCCAACACAGCCCCCTATGTGACCCTCATTGATGTCCAACACTGCCCCCAGGCTGACCATCACTGCTGTCGACACACTGCCCCCAGCCTGACCATCACCGCTGTCGACACACCGCCCCCAGACTGACAATCACCGCTGTCAACACACCACCCCCAGCATGACCTTCACCGCCATTCAACATTGCCTCCAGCCTGACCCTCACCACAGTTCACACACCGCCCCAAGCCTGACACTCAACGTTGTTCACACACCGCACCAAGACTGACCTTCATTGCTGTCCGCACACCGCCTCCAGCCTAACCCTCACCAGCTTCCAACACTGACCCCAGCCTGACCCTCACAGCTGTACACACAGCACCCCAAGCCTGACCCTCTTTGCCATCTATGCACTGCCCCCAGCCTGACACTCACCTCTGTCCAATCCCAACCGAGCCTAACCCTCACCACTGCCCACACACTGTCCTCAGCCTGACCCTCACCGCCCTCCACACACCACCCTCAGCCTGACCCTCACCACTGTCCAACACCGTCCCCAGACTTACCCTCACCTCCATCCATCACCACCCCCAGTCTGACCCTCACTGCTGTCCATACATGGTCCCCAGCCTGACCTTCACCTCCGTCCAACACCGCACCCAGCTTGAGTCACACTGCCACCCGCACACCGCCCATAGCCTGACCCTCACCGCCATCTATACACCACCCCCAGCCTGACTCGCATCTCAGTCCACACAATGCCCCCAGCCTGACTCTCGCCGCCGTCTACACACCACCCCAAACCAGTCCCTCATGCTGTCCACACACCATACACAGCCTGACAATCATCACCGTCTAACACCGCGCGAAGCCTGACACTCATTGCCGTCTACACACTGTCTCTAGCCTGAACCTCACCACCGTCCATGCACCGCCCCCAGTCTGTCCCTCAGCACTGTCCACACACCGCCCCAAGAATGACCCTCACCGCTGTCCACGCAACGGTCCCTGCCTGACCCACACCACTGTCCACACACCGCCCCCGTCTGACCCATACCACCATTCAACATTGCACCCAGCCCAACACTCACTGCCGTCCACTCACCGCCCCCACACTGACATCCACCACCTTCCAACACTGCCCCGAGCTTGACCC
>NW_025213112.1:4817-7539 GCF_004010195.1 Chiloscyllium plagiosum
GATACAGAATTGGCTGGTCAACAGAAGACAGCGAGTGTTATTGGAAGGAATGTATTCTGTCTGGAGGTCAGTTGTGAGTGGTGTTCCACAGGGCTCTGCCCTTGTGCCTCTACTCTTTGTAATTTTTATTAATGACTTGGATGAGGAGATTGAAGGATGGGTTAGCAAGTTTGCAGATGACACAAAGGTTGGAGGTGTCGTTGACAGTATAGAGGGCTGTTGTTGGCTGCAGCGGGACATTGACAGGATGCAGAGATGGGCTGAGAGGTGGCAGATGGAGTTCAACCTGGATAAATGCGAAATCATGCATTTTGGAAGGCCAAATTTGAAAGCTGAGTACAGGATTAAAGACAGGATTCTTGGCAGTGTGGAGGAACAGAGAGATGTTGGTGTGTCGGTACATAGATCCCTTAAAATTTCCACCAAAGTGGCAGTATTGTTAAGAAAGCATATGGTGTTTTGGCTTTCATTAACAGGGGGATTGAGTTTAAGAGCCATGAGATCTTGTTGCAGCTCTATAAAACTTTGCTTAGACCGCACTTGGAATACTGTGTCCAGTTCTGGTCGCCCTATTATAGGAAAGATGTGGATGCTTTGGAGAGGGTTCAGAGGAGGTTTACCAGGATGCTGCCTGGAATGGAGGGCTTATCTAACAAAGAGGGGTTGACTGAGCTCGGACTTCTTTCAGTGGAAAAAAAGAAGGAAGAGAGGGGACCTAATTGAGGTGTACAAGATAATGAGAGGCATAGATAGAGTTTATAGCCAGAAACTTTTTCCCAGGGAAGAAATTGTTACCACGAGGGGTCATAGTTTTAAGCTGTTTGGAGGAATGTATAGAGGGGATGTCAGAGGCGGGTTCCTTACGCAGAGAGTTGTGAGAGCATGGAATGCATTGCCAGCAGCAGTTGTGGAAGCGAGGTCATTGGGGATATTTAAGAGACTGCTGGAAAGGCATATGGTCACAGACATTTGAGGTTTCGTACATTATGTTTAACTTACATGAGGATCAATGGTCAGCACAACATCGTGGCTGAAGGGCCTGTTCTGTGCTGTACTGTTCTATGTCCTATGTCCTATGTTCTATGTTCTATGAAGTGTACCTGTACCTTTCGACCATCTGCACCCTGTACAGACAGATAGTGCTCCCTCAATACCTTAGAAACCATCCCCTCAGTATGTTTATCCCCAAAGCACCTCGACAGAACATTCATGCCCTCAACACCTCAGAAAGAAAACCTGTTGCCCCCTTGGACCGTGTTCATCCCCAAATCTGTTGTCACTGTGATGACCCACAGCCACCCCTAAGATTGGAGCCCAGGGCCCAGAACATTATTTGAGTCTCTGGATTGATCATACAATCCCTGAGATGTGGAAGCAGGCCATTCGGCCTATCAGGTTCACACTGACCCTCAGCAGAGCATCCCATTCCCCCTCTATCCCTGGATCCCTTCATTTCCTCTGGCTAACCCACCTAGCCTGCACATCTTTGGACAGTGGGTTGGAACTGGAGCACCTGGAGGCTGACACGGGGAGAATGTGCCAACTCCACACAGACAGTCGCCCGAGGCTGGAATCGAACCCGGGTGGGGTGAGGCAACACTGAGCCCCCGTGACCATCCCACCATCTCCTCCCCGTTGATAACCGTTTGATGTCTATACCCGGGGAGTATCGAACTTGTCTAGCGTTTATTTAAGAAAAACGGTCTGTTCTGAAGGAACTTTCCCGCAGAAATCACTGGATTGAAAGGTGAACTCTCTGTCTGTCTCTTTCTCCCTCTCCCTTCAGAGATGCTGCCGGACATGCTGAGTTTCTTCAGCAATCTCTGTATTGATGTTTCGGTCTCCAGCGGCGTCCGTACAGATTGATTTTAGTGTTGAATTCTCAAGCTTGCTCTATTAAAGGGATTGAATCCATCTGCTACAAAGGGGGGTCAGTTACCACAGCTAACAGGTTCGTGATGCCAACACTGTTGGCTCAATCTCTATCATGTCTGAAATTACAATGAAGGTCCCAGCTTCTCAACCTCACCCCTCACCTGAGGTGTGTGACCCACCAGGCTTCTCTCTCTGACAAGGCAGCAGCTCTGGGGTCCTCCTGGTCTGTACTAACTTCCCAACTTTAAAAGGGCACTCCAGGAAGAGAGCTCTTTACATGGTTCAGGTCAAAATCCTGGAGCTCCCACCCTAACATCACTGTGGGACATCCAAGGACTGCAGCAGGAGAGTACAGCTCACGCTCACCTTCCAGACAACTATGAGAGGGTGTGGGAATCACATACAAGCCACATGTGAAAATAAGTTTTATACCAGGGTCACGGTGGATGGTCACTAACTCTGTTTCTGCACCAGCGGAATGAAGGAGCTAAGGGTGGGTTGAAAATGACAATGATAGCCTTTCGTAGGTTGGTGTTTATTAGAGTTTGTATCGACAGTATGAATGTTTGAGCACTTATTCAAGGGCATGCAGGGAGCTGCCAGAGGAAGTGATGGGGGCTGGTACAATTGTGACATTTAAAAGGCATCAGGATGAGTATGAGAATAGGAAGGGTTTAGAGGGATATCAGCCAAGTGCGAGCTAATGGAATGAAATGAGATGAGAATATCTGGTTGGTATGGACGAGTTGGACAGGAGGGTCCATTTCCAAGCTGTGCACCTCTGTGACTCAGTGCCTCTGAATAGACTATAACAGAGAGTTTCAGACAGGGTTTGGTTTGTGTGTCT
>NW_025213112.1:8295-9694 GCF_004010195.1 Chiloscyllium plagiosum
GTCAGTATGGAGGGAGTGCAGCATTGTCAGAGGGTCAGTGTGGAGGGCGTGCAGCATTGTCAGAGTGTCAGTATGGAGGGAGTGCAGCATTGTCCGAGGGTCAGTATGGAGGGAGTGCAGCATTGTCAGAGGGTCAGTGTGGAGGGCGTGTTGCATTGTCAGAGGGTCAGTGTGGAGGCAGTGCAGCATTGTCAGAGGGTCAGTGTGGAGGGCGTGCAGCATTGTCAGCGGATAAGTTTGGAGGGGGTGCCGCATTATCAGAGGGTCAGTGTGGAGGGAGTGCAGCATTGTCAGAGGGTCAGTGTGGAGGGAGTGCAGCATTGTCCGAGGGTCAGTGTGGAATGAGTGCAGCATTGTCAGTGGGTCAGTGTGGAGGCAGTGCAGCATTGTCAGAGGGTCAGTGTGGAGGGCGTGCAGCATTGACAGAGGGTCAGTGTGGGGGGAGTGCAGTATGTCAGAGGATTAGTGTGGAGGGAGTGCGGCATTGTCAGAGGATCAGTGCTGAGGGAATGCTGCACTGTCAGAGGGTCAGAACTGAGGGATGCAGCATTGTCAGAGGGTCAGTGTGGAGGGAGTCCAGGATTGTCAGAGGGTCAGTGTGGAGGGCGTGCAGCATTGACTCAGGGTCAGTGTGGAGGGAGTGCAGCATTGTCAGATTGTAAGTGTGGAGGGAGTGCAGAATTGACGGAGGATCAGTACGGAGGGAGTGCAGATTTGACAGAGGTTCAGTGTGGAGGGAGTGCAGCATTGTCAGGGAGTCAGTGTGGAAGGCGTGCAGCATTGTCAGAGGTTCAGTACGGAGGGCGTGCAGCATTGTCAGAGGGTCAATGTGGAGGGAGTGCAGCATTGTCAGAGGGTCAGTGTGGAGGGAGTGCAGCATTGTCAGACGGTCAGTGTCGACGGAGTGCAGCATTGTCAGGGAGTCAGTGTGGAGGGCGTGCAGCATTGTCAGAGGGTCAGTATGGAGGGAGTGCAGCATTGTCAGAGGGTCAATGTGGAGGGAGTGCAGCATTGTGAGAGGGTCAGTGTGGAGGGACTGCAGCATTGTCAGACGGTCAGTGTGGAGGGATTGCAGCATTGTCAGAGGGTCAGTGTGGAGGGAGTACAGCATTGTCAGAGGATCAGTGTGGAGGGGGTGCAGCATTGTCAGATGGTCAGTGTGGAGGACGTGCAGCATTGTCAGAGGGTCAATGTGGAGGGAGTGCAGGATTGTCAGAGGGTCAGTGTGGAGGGCGTGCTGCATTGACAGACGGTCAGTGAGGGGGGTGCAGCAGTGTCAGAGGGTCAGTGCGGAGGCAGTGCTGCAGTGTCAAAGGTTCAGAACTGAGGGAGTGCAGCATTGTCAGATGGTCAGTGTGGAGGGAGTGCAGGATTGTCAGAGGGTCAGTGTGGAGGGAGT
>NW_025213112.1:10035-15624 GCF_004010195.1 Chiloscyllium plagiosum
TCAGTACTGAGGGAGTGCTGCAGTGTCGGAGGGTCAGTACTGAGGGAGTGCCGCACTGTCAGAGGGTCAGTACTGAGGGAGTGCTGAACTGTCAGAGTGTCAGTACTGAGGGAGTGCAGCACTGTCAGAGTGTCAGTGTTGAGGGAGTGCTGAACTGTCAGAGGGTCAGTACTGAGGGAGTGCAGCATTGTCAGAGGGTCAGTGTGGAGGGAGTGCAGGATTGTCAGAGGGTGAGTATGGAGGGCGTGCAGTATTGACAGAGTGTCAGTGTGGAGGGAGTGCAGCATGTCAGAGGATCAGTGTGAAGGGAGTGCAGCATTGTCAGAGGGTCAGTGCGGAGGCAGTGCTGCAGTGTCAGAGGTTCAGAACTGAGGGAGTGCAGCATTGTCAGATGGTCAGTGTGGAGGGAGTGCAGGATTGTCAGAGGGTTAGTTTGGACGGCGTGCAGCATTGACTGAGGGACAGTGTGGAGGGAGTGCAGCATATCAGAGGGTCAGTGTGGAGGGGCTGCAGCATTGTCAGAGGGTCAGTGTGGAGGGAGTGCAGCTTTGTCAGTGGATCAGTGGGGAGGGCGTGCAGCATTGTCAGAGGGTCAGTATGGAGGGAGGGAGCATTGTCAGAGGGTCAGTGTGGAGGGAATGCAGCATTGTTAGAGGGTCAGTGTGGTGGAAGTGCAGCATTGTCAGAGGGTCTGTGTGGTGGGAGTGCTGCATTGTCAGAGGATCAGTGTGGAAGGAGTGCAGCATTTTCCGAGGTTCAGTGTGGAGGGAGTGTAGCATTGTCAGAGGGTCAGGGTGAATGGAGTGTAGCATTGTCATAGAGTCAGTGTGGAGGGAGTGCAGCATTGTCAGAGGATCAGAGTGGCGGGAGTGCAGCATTGTCAGAGGGTCAGTGTCGAGGGGGTGCAGCATTGTCAGAGGGTCAGTGTGGAGGGACTGCAGCATTGTCAGAGGGTCAGTGTGGAGGGGGTGCAGCATTGTCAGAGGGTCAGTGTGGAGGGGGTGCAGCATTGTCAGAGGGTCAGTGTGGAGGGGGTGCAGCATTGTCAGAGGGTCAGTGTGGAGGGGGTGCAGCATTGTCAGAGGGTCAGTGTGGAGGGGGTGCAGCATTGTCAGAGGGTCAGTGTGGAGGGGGTGCAGCATTGTCAGAGGGTCAGTGTGGAGGGGGTGCAGCATTGTCAGAGGGTCAGTGTGGAGGGGGTGCAGCATTGTCAGAGGGTCAGTGTGGAGGGGGTGCAGCATTGTCAGAGGGTCAGTGTGGAGGGGGTGCAGCATTGTCAGAGGGTCAGTGTGGAGGGAATGCAGCATTGTTAGAGGGTCAGTGTGGTGGAAGTGCAGCATTGTCAGAGGGTCTGTGTGGTGGGAGTGCTGCATTGTCAGAGGATCAGTGTGGAAGGAGTGCAGCATTTTCCGAGGTTCAGTGTGGAGGGAGTGTAGCATTGTCAGAGGGTCAGGGTGAATGGAGTGTAGCATTGTCATAGAGTCAGTGTGGAGGGAGTGCAGCATTGTCAGAGGATCAGAGTGGCGGGAGTGCAGCATTGTCAGAGGGTCAGTGTGGAGGGGGTGCAGCATTGTCAGAGGGTCAGTGTGGAGGGGGTGCAGCATTGTCAGAGGGTCAGTGTGGAGGGGGTGCAGCATTGTCAGAGGGTCAGTGTGGAGGGGGTGCAGCATTGTCAGAGGGTCAGTGTGGAGGGGGTGCAGCATTGTCAGAGGGTCAGTGTGGAGGGGGTGCAGCATTGTCAGAGGGTCAGTGTGGAGGGGGTGCAGCATTGTCAGAGGGTCAGTGTGGAGGGGGTGCAGCATTGTCAGAGGGTCAGTGTGGAGGGGGTGCAGCATTGTCAGAGGGTCAGTGTGGAGGGGGTGCAGCATTGTCAGAGGGTCAGTGTGGAGGGGGTGCAGCATTGTCAGAGGGTCAGTGTGGAGGGGGTGCAGCATTGTCAGAGGGTCAGTGTGGAGGGAATGCAGCATTGTTAGAGGGTCAGTGTGGTGGAAGTGCAGCATTGTCAGAGGGTCTGTGTGGTGGGAGTGCTGCATTGTCAGAGGATCAGTGTGGAAGGAGTGCAGCATTTTCCGAGGTTCAGTGTGGAGGGAGTGTAGCATTGTCAGAGGGTCAGGGTGAATGGAGTGTAGCATTGTCATAGAGTCAGTGTGGAGGGAGTGCAGCATTGTCAGAGGATCAGAGTGGCGGGAGTGCAGCATTGTCAGAGGGTCAGTGTGGAGGGGGTGCAGCATTGTCAGAGGGTCAGTGTGGAGGGGGTGCAGCATTGTCAGAGGGTCAGTGTGGAGGGGGTGCAGCATTGTCAGAGGGTCAGTGTGGAGGGGGTGCAGCATTGTCAGAGGGTCAGTGTGGAGGGGGTGCAGCATTGTCAGAGGGTCAGTGTGGAGGGGGTGCAGCATTGTCAGAGGGTCAGTGTGGAGGGGGTGCAGCATTGTCAGAGGGTCAGTGTGGAGGGGGTGCAGCATTGTCAGAGGGTCAGTGTGGAGGGGGTGCAGCATTGTCAGAGGGTCAGTGTGGAGGGGGTGCAGCATTGTCAGAGGGTCAGTGTGGAGGGGGTGCAGCATTGTCAGAGGGTCAGTGTGGAGGGGGTGCAGCATTGTCAGAGGGTCAGTGTGGAGGGAATGCAGCATTGTTAGAGGGTCAGTGTGGTGGAAGTGCAGCATTGTCAGAGGGTCTGTGTGGTGGGAGTGCTGCATTGTCAGAGGATCAGTGTGGAAGGAGTGCAGCATTTTCCGAGGTTCAGTGTGGAGGGAGTGTAGCATTGTCAGAGGGTCAGGGTGAATGGAGTGTAGCATTGTCATAGAGTCAGTGTGGAGGGAGTGCAGCATTGTCAGAGGATCAGAGTGGCGGGAGTGCAGCATTGTCAGAGGGTCAGTGTGGAGGGGGTGCAGCATTGTCAGAGGGTCAGTGTGGAGGGGGTGCAGCATTGTCAGAGGGTCAGTGTGGAGGGGGTGCAGCATTGTCAGAGGGTCAGTGTGGAGGGGGTGCAGCATTGTCAGAGGGTCAGTGTGGAGGGGGTGCAGCATTGTCAGAGGGTCAGTGTGGAGGGGGTGCAGCATTGTCAGAGGGTCAGTGTGGAGGGGGTGCAGCATTGTCAGAGGGTCAGTGTGGAGGGGGTGCAGCATTGTCAGAGGGTCAGTGTGGAGGGGGTGCAGCATTGTCAGAGGGTCAGTGTGGAGGGGGTGCAGCATTGTCAGAGGGTCAGTGTGGAGGGGGTGCAGCATTGTCAGAGGGTCAGTGTGGAGGGGGTGCAGCATTGTCAGAGGGTCAGTGTGGAGGGAATGCAGCATTGTTAGAGGGTCAGTGTGGTGGAAGTGCAGCATTGTCAGAGGGTCTGTGTGGTGGGAGTGCTGCATTGTCAGAGGATCAGTGTGGAAGGAGTGCAGCATTTTCCGAGGTTCAGTGTGGAGGGAGTGTAGCATTGTCAGAGGGTCAGGGTGAATGGAGTGTAGCATTGTCATAGAGTCAGTGTGGAGGGAGTGCAGCATTGTCAGAGGATCAGAGTGGCGGGAGTGCAGCATTGTCAGAGGGTCAGTGTGGAGGGGGTGCAGCATTGTCAGAGGGTCAGTGTGGAGGGGGTGCAGCATTGTCAGAGGGTCAGTGTGGAGGGGGTGCAGCATTGTCAGAGGGTCAGTGTGGAGGGGGTGCAGCATTGTCAGAGGGTCAGTGTGGAGGGGGTGCAGCATTGTCAGAGGGTCAGTGTGGAGGGGGTGCAGCATTGTCAGAGGGTCAGTGTGGAGGGGGTGCAGCATTGTCAGAGGGTCAGTGTGGAGGGGGTGCAGCATTGTCAGAGGGTCAGTGTGGAGGGGGTGCAGCATTGTCAGAGGGTCAGTGTGGAGGGGGTGCAGCATTGTCAGAGGGTCAGTGTGGAGGGGGTGCAGCATTGTCAGAGGGTCAGTGTGGAGGGGGTGCAGCATTGTCAGAGGGTCAGTGTGGAGGGAATGCAGCATTGTTAGAGGGTCAGTGTGGTGGAAGTGCAGCATTGTCAGAGGGTCTGTGTGGTGGGAGTGCTGCATTGTCAGAGGATCAGTGTGGAAGGAGTGCAGCATTTTCCGAGGTTCAGTGTGGAGGGAGTGTAGCATTGTCAGAGGGTCAGGGTGAATGGAGTGTAGCATTGTCATAGAGTCAGTGTGGAGGGAGTGCAGCATTGTCAGAGGATCAGAGTGGCGGGAGTGCAGCATTGTCAGAGGGTCAGTGTGGAGGGGGTGCAGCATTGTCAGAGGGTCAGTGTGGAGGGGGTGCAGCATTGTCAGAGGGTCAGTGTGGAGGGGGTGCAGCATTGTCAGAGGGTCAGTGTGGAGGGGGTGCAGCATTGTCAGAGGGTCAGTGTGGAGGGGGTGCAGCATTGTCAGAGGGTCAGTGTGGAGGGGGTGCAGCATTGTCAGAGGGTCAGTGTGGAGGGGGTGCAGCATTGTCAGAGGGTCAGTGTGGAGGGGGTGCAGCATTGTCAGAGGGTCAGTGTGGAGGGGGTGCAGCATTGTCAGAGGCAGTGTGGAGGGAGTGCAACATTTTCAGAGGGTCAGTGTGGAAGGAGTGCAGCACTGTCAGAGGGTCAGTGTGGAGGGTTAGCAGCATTGTCAGAGGTTCTGTGTGGAGGGGGTGCAGCATTGTCAGCGGGTCAGCATAGAGGGTTAGCAGCATTGTCATCGGGTCAGTGTGGAGGGAGTGCAGCATTGTCAGAGGATCAGTATGGAGGGACTGCAGCATTTTAGAGGGTCAGTGTGGAGGGAGTGCAGCATTTTCCAGAGGGGCAGTGTGGAGGGAGTGTAGCATTGTCAGAGGGTCAGTGTGGAGGGCGTGCTGCATTTTCAAAAGGGTTAGAATGGAGGGAGTGCAGCATTGTCAGAGGGTCAGTATGGAGGTAATGCAGCATTGTCAAAGGGTCAGTATGGACGGAGTGCAGCATTGTCATAGGGTCAGTGTGGAGGGAGTGCAGCATTGTCAGAGAAACAGTGTGGAGGGAGTGCAGAATTGTCAGAGGGTCAGTGTGGAGGGAGCGCAGCTCTGTCAGGGGGTCAGTGTGGAGGGAGTGCAGCATTGTCAGAGGATAAGTATGGACGGAGTGCAGCATTGGCAGAGGGTCAGTGGGGAGGGACTGCTGCATTGTCAGAGGATCAGTGTGGAAGCAGTGCAGCATTTTCAGTGGGTCAGTGTGGAGGGAGTGTAGCATTGTCAGAGCGTCAGGGTGGATGGAGTGTAGCATTGTCATAGGGTCAGTGTGGAGGGAGTGCAGCATTGTCAGAGGATCAGAGTGGCGGGAGTGCAGCATTGTCAGAGGGTCAGTGTGGAGGGGGTGCAGCATTGTCAGAGGGTCAGTGTGGAGGGACTGCAGCATTGTCAGAGGGTCAGTGTGGAGGGTGTTCAGCATTGTCAGCGGATCACTATGGACGGCGTGTAGCATTGTCAGAGGGTCAGTGTGGAGGGAGTGCAGAATTGTCGGAGGATCAGTACGGAGGGAGTGCAGCACAGTCAGAGGGTCAGTACTGAGGGAGTGCTGAACTGTCAGAGTGTCAGTACTGAGGGAGTGCAGCACTGTCAGAGTTTCAGTACTGAGAGAGTGCTGAACTGTCAGAGGGTCAGTACTGAGGGAGT
>NW_025213112.1:15740-30727 GCF_004010195.1 Chiloscyllium plagiosum
GAGGGTCAGTATGGAGGGAGGGCAGCATTGTCAGAAGGTCAGTGTGGAGGGAGTGCAGCATTGTCAGAGGGGCAGTGTGGAGGGAGTGCAACATTGTCAGAGGGTCAGTGTGGAGGGCGTGCTGCATTGTCAGAGGGATAGTATGGACGGAGTGCAGCATTGTCAGAGGGTCAGTATGGAAGTAGTGCAGCATTGTCAGATGGTCAGTATGGACGGAGTGCAGAATTGTCAGAGGGTCAGTGTGGAGGGCTTGCAGCATTGTCAGTGAGTCAATGTGGACGGAGTGCAGCATTGTCAGAGGGTCAGTGTGGAGGGAGTGCAGGATTGTCAGAGGATCAGTGTGGAGGGGGTGCAGCATTGTCAGAGGGTCAGTATGGAGGGGTTCCAGCATTGTCAGAGGGACAGTGTGCAGGGCGTCCAGCATTGTCAGAGTGTCAGTATGGAGGGAATGTAGCATTGTCAGAGTTTCTGTGTGGAGGGGGTGCAGCATTGTCAGAGGACCAGTGTGGAGGGAGTGCACCACTGTCAGAGGATCAGTGTGGAGGGAGTGCAGAATTGTCAGAGGGTCAGTGTGGAGGGAGTGCACCACTGTCAGAGGATCAGTGTGGAGGGAGTGCAGCATTGTCAGAGGGTCAGTGTGGAGGGACTGCAGCATTGTCAGAGGGTCAGTGTGGAGGTGGTGCAGCATTGTCAGAGTGTCAGTATGGAGGGAGTGCAGAATTGTCAGAGGGTCAGTGTGGAGGGAGTGCAGCATTGTCAGAGGGTCAGTGTGGAGAGAGAGCAGCATTGTCAGAGGGTCAGTGTGGAGGGCGTGCTGCATTGTCGGAGGGTTAGTATGGAGGGAGTGCAGCATTGTCAGAGGGTCAGTATGGACGTAGTGCAGCATTGTCAGAGGGTCAGTATGGACGGGGTGCAGCATTGTCAGAGGATCAGTGTGGAGGGAGTGCAGCATTGCGATAGGGCCAGTGTGGAGGGATTGTAGCATTGTCAGAGGGTCAGCGTGGAGGGAGTGCAGCATTGTGATAGGGTCAGAGTGGAGGGATTGCAGCATTGTCAGAGGGTCAGTGTGGAGGGAGTGCAGCATTGTCAGAGGATCAGTGTGGAGGGGGTGCAGCATTGTCAGAGGGTCAGTATGGAGGGTTTGCAGCATTGTCAGAGGGACAGTTTGCAGGGCATCCAGCATTGTCACAGTGTCAGTATGGAGGGAGTGCAGCATTGTCAGAGGATCAGTGTGGAGTGAGTGCAGCATTGTCACAGGATCAGTGTGGAGGGAGTGCAGCAATGTCAGAGGGTCAGTGTTGCGGGAGTGCAGCATTGTCAGAGGGTCAGTGTGAATGGAGTGCAGCATTGTCAGAGGGTCAGTGTGGAGGGAGTGCAGTATTGTCAGAGGATCAGTGTTGCGGGATTGCAGCATTGTCAGAGGATCAGTTTGGAGGGAATGTAGCATTGTCAGAGTTTCTGTGTGGAGGGGGTGCAGCATTGTCAGAGGATCAGTGTTGCGGGAGTGCAGCATTGTCAGAGGATCAGTTTGGCGGGAATGTAGCATTGTCAGAGTTTCTGTGTGGAGGGGGTGCAGCATTGTCAGAGGACCAGTGTGGAGGGAGTGCAGCACTGTCAGAGGAACATGTGGAGGGAGTGCAGCATTGCCATAGGGTCAGTGTGGCGGGAGTGCAGCATTGTCAGTGTGTCCGTGTGGTGGGGGTTCAGAATTGTCATATGGACAGTGTGGAGGGAGTGCAGGATTGTCAGAGGGTCAGTGTGGAGGGAGTGCAGCATTTTCAGAGAATCAGTATGGACGTAGTGCAGCATTGTCAGAGGGTCAGTGGGGAGGGAGTGCAGCATTGTCAGAGGGTCAGTGTGGAGGGAGTGTAGCATTGTCAGAGGGTCAGTGTGGTGGGACTGTAGCATTGTCATAGGGTCAGTGTGGAGGGAGTGCAGCAATGTCAGATGGTCAGTGTGGAGGTACTGCAGCATTGTCAGAGGATCAGTCTGGTGGGAGTGCAGCATTGTCAGCGGGTCAGTGTGGTGGGGGTGCAGCATTGTCAGGAGGTCAGTGTGGAGGGACTGCAACATTTTCAGAGTGTCAGTGTGGAGGGATTTCAGCATTGTCAGAGGATCAGTATGGACGGAGTGTAGCATTGTCAGAGTGTCAGTGTGGAGGGAGTGCAGAATTGTCGGAGGTTCAGTACGGAGGGAGTGCAGCACAGTCAGAGGACCAGTGTGGAGGGAGTGCAGCATAGTCAGAGGATCAGTGTGGAGGGAGTGCAGGATAGTCAGAGGGTCAGTGTGGAGGGCGTGCAGCATGGTCAGAGGGTCAGTGTGGAGGGAGTGCAGAATGTCAGACGATCAGTGTGGTGGGAGTGCAGCATTGTCAGAGGATCAGTGCTGAGGGAGTGCTGCAGTGTCAGAGGGTCAGAATTGAGGGAATTCAGCATTGTCAGATGGTCAGTGTGGAGGGCGTGCAGGATTGTCAGAGGGTCAGTGTGGAGAGCGTGCAGCATTGACTGAGGGTCAGTGTGGAGGGAGTGCAGAAATGTCGGAGGATCAGTACGGAGGGAGTGCAGCACTGTCAGAGGATCAGTGTGGAAGGAGTGCAGCACTGTCAGAGGGTCAGTGTGGAGGGTTAGCAGCATTGTCAGAGGTTCTGTGTGGAGGGGGTGCAGCATTGTCAGCGGGTCAGTATAGAGGGTTAGCAGCATTGTCTTAGGGTCAGTGTGGAGGGAGTGCAGCATTGTCAGAGGATCAGTATGGAGGGACTGCAGCATTTTAGAGGGTCAGTGTGGAGGGAGTGCAGCATTTTCCAGAGGGGCAGTGTGGAGGGAGTGTAGCATTGTCAGAGGGTCAGTGTGGAGGGAGCGCAGCTCTGTCAGGGGGTCAGTGTGGAGGGATTGCAGCATTGTCAGACGGTCAGTGTGGAGGGAGTGCAGCATTGTCAGAGGGTCAGTGTGGAGAGAGTGCTGCATTGTCAGAGGGTCAGTGTGGAGGGAGTGCAGCATTATCAGAGGATCAGATTGGACTGAGTGCAGCATTGTCAGCGGGTCAGTGTGGAGGGAGTGCAGCATTGTCAGAGGATCAGTGTGGTGGGAATGCAGCATTGTCAGAGGATCAGTGTGGACGGGGTGCAACATTGGCAGAGGCTCACTGTGGAGGGAGTGTAGCATTGTCATAGGGTCAGTATGGAGGGAGTGCAGCCATATCAGAGAATCAGTATGGAGGGAGTGTAGCATTGTCAGAGGGTCAGTGTGGAGGGAGTGCAGCATTATCAGAGGATCAGATTGGACTGAGTGCAGCATTGTCAGAGGGTCAGTGCGGAGGGAGCGCAGCTCTGTCAGGGGGTCAGTGTGGAGGGAGTGCAGCATTGTCAGAGGGTCAGTGTGGAGGGATTGCAGCATTGTCAGAGGGTCAGTGTGGAGGGAGTGCAGCATTGTCAGAGGGTCAGTGTGGAGGGCGTGCTGCATTGTCAAAAGGGTTAGAATGGAGAGAGTGCAGCATTGTCAGAGGGTCAGTATGGAGGGAGTGCAGCATTGTCAGAGGGTCAGTATGGAGGGAGTGCAGCATTGTCAGAGGGTCAGTGTGGAGAGAGTGCTGCATTGTGAGAGGGTCAGTGTGGAGGGAGTGCAGCATTATCAGAGGATCAGATTGGACTGAGTGCAGCATTGTCAGAGGATCAGTGTGGAGGGAATGCAGCATTGTCAGAGGATCAGTGTGGACGGGGTGCAGCATTGTCAGAGGCTCACTGTGGAGGGAGTGTCGCATTGTCATAGGGTCAGTATGGAGGGTGTGCAGCCATGTCAGAGAATCAGTATGGAGGGAGAGTAGCATTGTCAGAGGATCAGTGTGGAGGGAGTGTAGCATTGTCGTAGGGTCAGTGTGGAGGGAGTGCAGCAATGTCAGATGGTCAGTATCGAGGGAGTGCAGCATTGTCAGAGGATCTGTGTGGAGGGAGTGCAGAATTGTCTGAGGATCAGTGTGGAGGGAGTGCAGCATTGTTAGAGGGTCAGTGTGGACGGAGTGCAGCATTGTCAGAGGGTCAGTGTGGAGGGAGTGCAGCCATGTCAGAGAATCAGTATGGAGGGAGTGTAGCATTGTCAGAGGGTCAGTGTGGAGGGAGTGTAGCATTGTCATAGGGTCAGTGTGGAGGGAGTGCAGCAATGTCAGATGGTCAGAATCGCGGGAGTGCAGCACTGTCAGAGGATCAGTGTGGTGGGAATGCAGCATTGTCAGAGGATCAGTATCGAGGGAGTGCAGTATTTACAGAGGATCAGTGTGGAGGGGGAGCAGCACTGTCAGAGGGTCAGTGTGAAGGGAGTGTCGCATTGTCAGAGGGTCAGTGTGGAGGGAGTGCTGTATTGTCAGCGGAACAGTGTTGCGGGAGTGCAGCATTGTCAGAGGATCACTGTGGAGGGAATGCAGCATTGTCAGAGGGTCAGTGTGGAGGGAGTGCAGCATTGTCAGAGGGTCAGTGTGGAGGGAGTGTCGCATTGTCAGAGGGTCAGTGTGGAGGGAGTGCAGCACTGTCAGAGGGTCAGTGTGGAGGGAGTGCAGCATTGTCAGAGAAACAGTGCGGAGGGAGTGCAGCATTGTCAGAGGGTCAGTGTGGAGGGAGTGCAGCATTCTCAGAGAGTCAGTGTGGAGGGAGTGCAGCATTATTAGAGGATCAGATTGGACTGAGTGCAGCATTGTCAGACGGTCAGCGTGGAGGGATTGCAGCATTGTCAGACGGTCAGTGTGGAGGGAGTGCAGCATTGTCAGAGGGTCAGTGTGGAGGGAGAGCAGCATTATCAGAGGATCAGATTGGACTGTGTGCAGCATTGTCAGAGGGTCAGTGTGGAGGGAGTGCTGCATTGTCAGAGGATCAGTGTGGAGGGAGTGCAGCACTGTCAGTGGATCAGTGTGGAGGGCGTGAGGCATTGTCAGAGGGTCAGTTTGGAGGGAGTGCAGCATTGTCAGAGAAACAGTGTGGAGGTAGTGCAGCATTGTCAGAGGTCAGTGTGGAGGGAGTGCAGCATTATCAGAGGATCAGATTGGACTGAGTGCAGCATTGTCAGAGGGTCAGTGTGGAGGGAGTGCAGCATTGTCAGAGGATCAGTGTGGAGGGAATGCAACATTGTCAGAGGATCAGTGTGGACGGGGTGCAGCATTGTCAGAGGGTCAGTGTGCAGAGAGTGCAGCAATGTCAGAGGGTCAGTGTGGGGGGAGTGCAGCATTATCAGAGGATCAGATTGGACTGAGTGCAGCAGTGTCAGAGGAACAGAGTGGAGGGAGTGCAGCACTGTCAGAGGGTCAGTGTGGAGGGAGTGCAGCACTGTCAGTGCGTCAGTGTGGAGGGCGTGAGGCATTGTCAGAGGGTCAGTTTGGAGGGAGTGCAGCATTGTCAGAGAAACAGTGTGGAGGGAGTGCAGCATTGTTAGAGGGTCAGTGTGGATGGAGTACAGCATTGTCAGAGGATCAGTATCGAGGGAGTGCAGCATTTACAGAGGATCAGTGTGGAGGGCGTGCAGCCTTGTCGGAGGGTCAGTACTGAGTGAGTGCATCATTGTGAGAGGGTCAGTGTGGGTGGAGTGCAGCATTGTCAGAGGGTCAGTGTGGAGGGAGTGCAGCATTGTCAGAAGGTCAGTGTGGAGGGGGTGCAGCATTGTCGGCGGATCAGTACGGAGGGAGTGCTCACTTTCAGAGGATCAATGTGGAGGGAGTGCAGCATTGTCAGAGGACCAGTGTGGAGGGAGTGCAGCACTGTCATTGGAACAGAGTGGAGGGAGTGCAGCACTGTCAGATGGTCAGTGTGGAGGGAGTGCTGCACTGTCAGTTGGTCAGTGTGGAGGGCGTGAGGCATTGTCAGAGGGTCAGTTTGGAGGGAGTGCATCATTGTCTGAGAAACAGTGTGGAGGGAGTGCAGCATTGTCGGATGTCAGTGTGGAGGGAGTGCAGCATTGTCTGAGGCTCAGTGTGGAGGGAGTGCTGGATTCTCAGAGGGTCAGTTTGGAGGGAGTGCAGCTCTGTCAGAGGGTCAGTACTGAGTGAGTGCAGCATTGTGTGAGGGTCAGTGTTGAGGGAGTGCAGCACTGCCAGGCGGTCAGTGTGGAGGGAGTGTAGCATTGTCAGAGGGTCAGTGTGGAGGGAGTGCAGCATTTTCAGAGGATCAATGAGGAGGGAGTGCAGCATTGTCAGACGGTCAGTGTGGAGGGAGTGCAGCACTGCCAGGCGGTCAGTGTGGAGGGAGTGTAGCATTGTCAGAGGGTCAGTGTGGAGGGAGTGCAGCATTGTCAGAGGATGAGTGTGGAGTGAGTGCAGTATTGTCAGTGGTTCAGTGTTGCGGGAGTGCAGCACTGTCACAGGATCACTGTGGAGGGAATGCAGCATTGTCAGAGGGTCAGTGTGGAGGCAGTGCAGCATTGTCAGTGGATCAGCACGGAGGTAGTGCAGCACTTTCAGAGGATCAGTGTGGAGGGAATGCAGCATTGTCAGAGGATCAGTACGGAGGTAGTGCAGCACTTTCAGAGGATCAATGTGGAGGGAGTGCAGCATTGTCAGAGCACCAGTGTGGAGTGAGTGAAGCACTGTCAGAGGAACAGAGTGGCGGGAGTGCAGCACTGTCAGAGGGTCAGTGTGGAGGGAGTGCAGCACTGTCAGAGGGTCGTTGTGGAGGGAGTGTAACATTGTCAGAGGGTCAGTGTGGAGGGAGTGCAGCATTGTCAGAGAGTCAGTGTGGAGGGAGAGCAGCATTGTCAGAGGGTCAGAGTGGAGGGCGTGCAGCACTGTCATAGGGTCAGTGTGGAGGGAATGCAGCATTGTCAGAGAAACAGTGTGGAGGGAGTGCAGCATTGTCAGAGGTTCAGTGTGGAGGGAGTGCAGCATTCTCAGAGGGTCAGTATGGAGGGAGTGCAGTACTGTCAGAGGGTCAGTGTGGAGTGAGTGCAGCATTGTCAGAGGGTCAGTGTGGAGGGAGTGCAGCATTGTCAGAGGGTCAGTGTGGAGGGAGTGCAGCATTCTCAGAGGGTCAGTGTGGAGGGAGTGCAGCTCAGTCAGGGGGTTAGTATGGAGGGAGTGCAGCATTGTCATAGGGTCAGAGTGGAGGGAGTGCAGCATTGTCAGAGAGTCAGTGTGGAGGGAGTGCAGCACTGTCAGAGGGTCAGTGTGGAGGGATTGCAGCATTGTCAGAGGAACAGTGTGGAGGGAGTGCAGCATTGTCAGAGGTTCAGTGTGGAGGGAGTGCAGCATTCTCAGAGGGTCAGTGTGGAGGGCATGCAGCTCTGTCAGGGTGTCAGTGTGGAGGGAGTGCAGCAGTGTCAGAGGATCTGTGTGGAGGGAGTGCAGCATTGTCAGAGGGTCAGTGTGGAGGGAGTGCAGCATTCTGAGAGGGTCAGTGTGGAGGGAGTGCAGCTCTTTCAGAGGATCAGTGTGGAGGGAGTGTAGCATTGTCAGACGGTCAGTGTGGACGGATTGAAGCACTGCCAGACGGTCAGTATGGAGGGATAGCATCATTGTCAGAGGGTCAGTGTGGAGGGAGTGCAGCATTATCAGAGGATCAGTCTGGACTGAGTGCAGCATTGTCAGAGGGTCAGTGTGGAGGGAGTACTGCATTGTCAGAGGATCAGTGTGGAGAGAGCGCAGAATTGACAGAGGATCGGTGTGGAGGGAGTACAGCATTTTCAGAGGGTCAGTGTGTAGGGAATGCAGCATTGTCAGAGGATCAGTGTGGACGGGGTGCAGCACTGTCAAAGGGTCAGTGTGGAGGGAGTGCAGTATTGTCAGAGGGTCAGTATGGAGGGAATTCAGCATTGTCAGAGGATCAGTGTGGGGGAGTGCAGTATTGGTAGAGTATCAGTGAGGATGAAGTGCAGCACACTCAGAGGGTCTGTGTGGAGGGAGTGCAGCATTGTCAGAGGGTCAGTATGGAGGGAGTGCAGCATTGTCAGAGGGTCAGTGTGGAGGAAGTGCAGCATTGTCAGATAAACAGTGTGGAGGGAGTGCAGCATTGTCAGAGGGTCAGTGTGGAGGGAGTGCAGCATTCTCAGAGGGTCAGTGTGGAGGGAGTGCAGCTCTGTCAGGGGGTCAGTATGGAGGGAGTGCAGCATTGTCAGAGGATCAGAGTGGAGGGAGTGCAGCACTGTCAGAGGGTCAGTGTGGAGGGATTGCAGCATTGTCAGAGAAACAGTGTGGAGGGAGTGCAGCATTCTCGGACGGTCAGTGTGAAGGGAGTGCAGCTCTGTCAGGGGGTCAGTGTGGAGGGAGTGCAGCATTGTCAGAGGATCTGTGTGGAGGGAGTGCAGCATTGTCAGAGGGTCAGTGTGGAGGGAGTGCAGCATTCTGAGAGGGTCAGTGTGGAGCGAGTGCAGCTCTGTCAGAGGATCAGTGTGGAGGGAGTGTAGCATTGTCAGACGGTCAGTGTGGACGGATTGCAGCACTGCTGCCGGTCAGTGTGGAGGGAAAGCATCATTGTCAGAGGGTCAGTGTGGAGGGAAAGCATCATTGTCAGAGGGTCAGTGTGGAGGGAGTTCTGCATTGTCAGAGGATCAGTGTGGAGGGAGTGCAGCATTGTCAGAGGGTCAGTGTGGAGGGAAGGCAGCATTGTCAGAGTGTCAGTGTGGAGGGAGTGCAGCATTCTCAGAGGGTCAGTGTGGAGGGAGTGTATCTCTGTCAGAGGGTCCGTGTGGAGGGAGGGCAGCATTGTCAGAGGGTCAGTGTGGAGGGAGTGCAGCATTGTCAGAGAGTCAGTGTGGAGGGAATGCAGCATTGTCAGAGGATCAGTGTGGAGGGGGTGCATCATTGTCAGAGGGTCAGTGTGGAGGGAGTGCAGCATTGTCAGAGGGTCAGTGTGGAGGGAGTGCAGCATTGTCAGCGGGTCAGTGTGGAGGGAGTGCAGCATTGTCATAGGATCTGTGTGGAAGGGATGCAGAATTGTCATAGGATCAGTGTGGAGGGAATGTAGCATTGTCATAGTATCAGTGTGGACGGGGTGCAGCATTGTCAGAGGGTCAGTGTGGAGGGAGTGCAGCATTGTCAGAGGGTCAGTGTGGAGGGAGTACGACATTGTCAGAGGATCAGTGTGGAGGGAGTGCAGCATTGTCATAGGGTCACTATGGAGTGAATGCAGCATTGTCAGACGGTCAGTGTGGAGGGAGTGCAGTATTGTCAGAGGATCAGTGTTGCGGGCGTGCAGCACTGTCACAGGAGCACTGTGGAGGGAATCCAGCATTGTCAGCGGGTCAGTGTGGAGGGAGTGCTGCACTGTCAGAGGATCAATGTGGAGGGAGTGCAGCATTGTCAGAGGACCAGTGTGGAGTGAGTGCAACACTGTCAGAGGAACAGAGTGGAGGGAGTGCAGCACTGTCAGAGCGTCAGTGTGGAGGGAGTGCAGCATTGTCAGAGGGTCAGTGTGGAGGGAGTGCAGCATTGTCAGAGAAACAGTGTGGAGGGAGTGCAGCATTGTCAGAGGGTCAGTGTGGAGGGAATGCAGCATCGTCAGAGGGTCAGTGTGGAGGGAGTGCAGCACTGTCAGAGGGTCAGTGTGGAGGCAGTGCAGCATTGTCAGAGGATCAGTGTTGAGGGAGTGCAGCATTGTCAGAGGGTCCGTGTGGAGGGAATGCAGCATTGTCAGAGGGTCAGTGTGGAGGGAGTGCAGCATGTCAGAGAAACAGTGTGGAGGGAGTGCAGCATTGTCCGAGGATCAGTGTGGCGGGAGTGCAGCATTGTCAGATGGTCAGTGTGGAGGGAGTGCTGCATTGTCAGAGGGTCAGTGTGGACAGAGTGCAGCAGTGTCAGAGGGTCAGTGTGGAGGGAGTACTGCATTGTCAGAGGGTCAGTGTGGAGGGAGTTCAGCATTGTCAGAGGGTCTGGATGGAGGGAGTGCAGCACTGTCAGAGGATCAGGAAGGACGGAGTGCTGCATTGTCAGAGGATCATTATGGACTGAGTGCTGCATTATCAGAGGGTCAGGATGGTGGGTGTGCAGAATGGTCAGAGGATCAGTGTGCAGGGAGTGCAGCATTGACAGAGGTTCAGTGTGGAGGGTTGCAGCATTGTCAGTGGATCAGTGTGGTGGGAGTAGAGCATTTTCAGACGGTCAGTGTGGAGGGAGTTCAGCGCTGTCAGAGGGTCAGTGTGGAGGGAGTGTAGCATTGTCAATGGGTCAGTGTGGAGGGAGTGCAGCATTGTCTGAGGGTCAGTGTGCAGGGAGTGCAGCATTAACAGAGGTTCAGTGTGTAGGGGTTGCATCATTGTCAGTGGATCAGTGGGGTGGGAGTACAGCATTTTGCAGACGGTCAGTGTTGAGGGAGTGCAGCACTGTCAGAGGGTCAGTGTGGAGGGAGTGTAGCATTGTCAATGGGTCAGTGTGGCGGGAGTGCAACATTGTCAGAGGGTCAGTGTGGAGGGAGTGCAGCATTGTCAGAGGGTCAGTGTGGAGGCAGTGCAGCACTGTCAGAGGGTCAGTGTGGCTGGAGTGCAGCATTGTCAGAGGGTCAGTTTGGAGGGCGTGCAGCATTGTCAGAGGGTCAGTGTGGAGGGAGTGCAGAATTGTCAGATGTTCAGTGTGGAGGGAGTGCAGCATTTTCAGAGGGTTATTGTGGAGAGAGTGTAGCATTGTCAGAGGGTCAGTGTGGAGGGAGTGCAGCACTGTCAGAGGGTCAGTGTGGAGGGAGTGGGGCATTGTCAGAGGGTCAGTTTGGAGGGCGTGCAGCATTGTCAGAGGTTCAGTGTGGAGGGAGTGCCGCATTTTCAGAGGGTTATTGTTGAGAGAGTGTAGCATTGTCAGAGGGTCAGTGTGGAGGGAGTGCAGCACTGTCAGAGGGTCAGTGTGGAGGGAGTGCAGAATTGTCAGAGGGTCAGTATGGAGGGAGGGTCGCATTGTCAATGGGTCAGTGTGGAGGGAGTGTAGCATTTTCAGAGGGTCAATGTGGAGGGAGTGCAGCACTGTCAGAGGATCAGTGTGGCAGGAGTGCAGCATTGTCAGAGGGTCAGTGAGGAGGGAGTGCAGAATTATCAGAGGGTCAGTATGGAGGGAGGGTCGCATTGTCAATGGGTCAATGTGGAGGGAGTGTAGCATTGTCAGAGGGTCAATGTGGAGGGAGTGCAGCACTGTCAGAGGATCAGTGTGGCAGGAGTGCAGCATTGTCAGAGGTTCAGTGTGGTGGGAGTGCAGCATTGTCAGAGGGTCAGTTTTGAGGGAATGCAGCATTGTCAGAGGGTCAGGATAGTGGGTGTGCAGCATTGTCAGAGGATCAGTATGGACTGAGTGCAGCATTGTCAGAGGGTCAGTGTGGAGGGAGTACTGCACTGTCAGAGGATCAGTGTGGAGGGAATGCAGCATTGTCAGAGGGTCAGGATGGTGGGTGTGCAGCATTGTCAGAGGAACAGTGTGGAGGTGGTACAGCATTGTCAAAGGATCATTGTGGAGGGAGTGCTGCATTGACAGAGGTTCAGTGTGGAGGGTGTGCAGCATTGACAGTGGATCAGTGTGGTGGGAGTACAGCATTTTCAGACGGTCAGTGTGGACGGAGTGCAGTACTGTCAGAGGTCAGTGTGGAGGGAGTGTAGCATTGTCAATGGGTCCGTGTGGAGGGAGTGTAGCATTGTCAGACGGTCAGTGTGGAGGGAGTGCTGCACTGTCAGAGGGTCAGTGTGGAGGAAGTGCAGCACTTTCAGAGGGTCAGTGTGAAGGGATTGCAGCATTGTCAGAGGGTCAGTGTGGAGGGAGTGCAGCATTGTCAGAGGGTCAGTGTGGAGCGAGTGCAGCATTGTCAGAGGGTCAGTAGGGAGGGAGTGTAGCATTGTCAATGGGTAAGTGTGGAGGGAGTGTAGCATTGTCAGAGGGTCAGTGTGGAGGGAGTGCTGCACTGTCAGAGGGTCAGTGTGGAGCAAGTGCAGCATTGTCAGAGGGTCAGTGTGGAGGGCGTGCAGCATTGTCAGAGGGTCAGTGTGGAGGGAGTGCAGCTTTGTCAGAGGGTCAGTAGGGAGGGAGTGCAGCATTGTCAGAGGGTCAGTAGGGAGGGAGTGCGGCATTGTCAGAGGGTCAGTGTGAAGGGAGTGTAGCATTGTCAGAGGTTCAGTGTGGAGGTAGTGTTGCATTGTCAGAGGGTCAGTGTGGCGGGAGTGCAGCACTCTCAGAGGGTCAGTGTGGTGGGAGTGCAGCATTGTCAGAGGATCAGTTTTGAGGGAATGCAGCACTGTCAGAGGGTCAGGATGGTGGGTGTGCAGCATTGTCAGAGGATCAGTATGGACGGAGTGCAGCATTGTCAGAGGGTCAGTGTGGAGGGAGTGCAGCATTGTCAGAGGATCAGTGTGGAGGGGGTACAGCATTGTCAGAGGATCAGTGTGGAGGTAGTGCAGCATTGACAGAGGATCAGAATTGAGGGGGTAAAGCATTGTCAGAGGATCAGTGAGGAGAACGTACAGCATTTTCAGAGGATCAGTGTGGAGGGAGTGCAGCATTGTCAGAGGATCAGTGTCGCGGGAGTGCAGCACTGTCAGAGGATCTGTGTGGAGGGAATGCAGCATTGTCAGAGGGTCAGCGTGGAGGGAGTGTAGCATTGTCAGTGGGTCAGTGTGGAGGGAGTGCAGCATTGTCAGAGGGTCAGTGTGGAGGGAATGCAGCATTGTCAGAGGCTCAGTGTGGAGGGAGTGCTGCATTGTCAGAGGGTCAGTATGGAGGGAGTGCAGCATTGTCAGAGGGTCAGTAGGGAGGGAGTGCGGCGCACTGTCAGAGTGTCAGTACTGAGGGAGTGCTGAACTGTCAGAGGGTCAGTACTGAGGGAGTGCAGCACTGTCAGAGGGTCAGTGTGGAGGGAGTGCAGCATTGTCAGAGGGTCAGTGTGGAGGGAGTGCAGCATTGTCAGAGGGTAAGTGGGCAGGGCGTGCAGCATTGTCAGAGGATCAGTATGGAGGGAGGGCAGCATTGTCAGATGGTCAGTGTGGAGGGAGTGCAACATTGTCAGAGGGTCAGTGTGGAGGAAATGCAGCATTGTCAGAGGGTCAGTGTGGAGGGAGTGCAGCATTGTCAGAGGATCAGTGTGGAGGGAGGGCAGCATTGTCAGGGGATCAGTATGGACGTAGTGCAGCATTGTCAGATTGTCAGTGTGGAGGGAGTGCAGAATTGTCGGAGTATCATTACGGAGGGAGTGCAGCACTGTCAGAGGATCAGTGTGGAGGGAGTGCAGCATTGTCAGAGGGTCAGTGTGGAGGGAGTGCAGCACTGGCAGAGGGTCAGTGTGGAGGGTTATCAGCATTGACAGAGGGTCAGTGTGGAGGGCGTGCAGCATTGTCAGATGGTCAGTCTGGAGGGAGTGCAGCATTGTCAGAGGGTCAGTATGGAGGGAGTGCAGCATTGTCAGAGGCTCAGAGTGGAGGGCGTGCAGCATTGTCAGAGGGTCAGTATGGAGGGAGTGCAGCATTGTCCGAGTGTCAGTATGGAGGGAGTGCAGCATTGTCAGAGGGTCAGTGTGGAGGGAGTGCAGCATTGTCAGAGGGTCAGTGAGGAGGGAGTGCACCATTGTCAGAGGATCAGTGTGGAGAGAGTGCAGCATTGTCAGAGGACCAGTGTGGAGGGAGTGCAGCATTGTCAGAAGGTCAGTGTGGAGGAAGTGTAGCATTGTCAGAGGTTCAGTGCTGGAGGGAGTGCAGCATTGTCAGAGGGTCAGTGTGGCGGGAGTGCAGCACTGTCAGAGGTTCAGTGTGGAGGGGGTACAGCATTGTCAGAGGATCAGTGTGGAGAAAGTACAGCATTTTCAGAGGATCAATGTGGAGTGAGTGTAGCATTGTCAAAGGGTCAGTGTGGAGGGAGTGCAGCATTTTCAGAGGGTCTGTGTGGAGGGAGTGCAGCATTGTCAGAGGGTCAGTGTGGAGGGAGTGCAGCATTGTCAGAGAAACAGTATGGAGGGTGTTCAGCATTGTCAGAGGGTCAGTGTGGAGGGAATGCAGCATTGTCAGAGGCTCAGTGTGGAGGGATTGCTGCATTGTCAGAGGGTCAGTGTGGAGGGAGTGCAGCATTGTCAGAGGGTCAGTGTGGAGCGAGTGCAGCATTCTCAGAGGGTCAGTGTGGAGGGAGTGCAGCTCTGTTAGTGGGTCAGTGCTGAGGGAGTACACCATTGTCAGACGGTCAGTGTGGAGCGATTGCAGCACTGTCAGAGGAACAGAGTGGCGGGAGTGCAGCACTGTCAGAGGGTCAGTGTGGAGGGAGTGCAGCACTGTCAGAGGGTCGTTGTGGAGGGAGTGCTGCATTGTCAGAGGGTCAGTGTGGAGGGAGGGCAGCATTATCAGAGGATCAGTATGGACTGAGTGCACACATTGTCAGAGGGTCAGTGTGGAGGGAGTACTGCATTGTCAGAGGATCAGTGTGGAGGGAGTGCGGCATTTTCAGAGGGTCAGTGTGGAGGGAGTGCAGAATTGTCAGTGGGTCAGTATGGAGGGAGTGCAGCATTGTCAGAGGGTCAGTGTGGAGGGAGTGCAGCATTGTCAGAGTGTCAGTGTGGAGGGAGTGCATCATTGTCACGGGATCATTGTGGATGGAGTGCAGCATTGTCAGTGGGTCTGTATGGAGGGAGTGCAGCATTGTCAGAGGGTCAGTCTGGAGGGACTGCAGCATTGTCAGAGGGTCAGTGTGGAGGGAGTGCAGCATTGTCAGGGGATCAGTGTGAAGGGAGTGCAGCATTGTCAGTGGGTCAGTATGGAGGGAGTGCATCATTGTCAGAGGGTCAGTGTGGAGGGAGTGCAGCATTGTCAGAGGATCAGTGTGGAGGGAGTGCAGCATTGTCAGAGGGTCAGTATGGAGGGTGTGCAGCATTGTCAGAGGGTCACTGTTGGGGGAGTGCTGCATTGTCAGAGGATCAGTGTGGAGGGTGTGCAGCATTGTCAGTGGATCAGTTTGGAGGGAGTGCAGCATTGGCAGAGGGTCAGTGTGGAGGGATTGCAGCACTGTCTGAGAGTCAGGACGGGGGATTGCTGTGCAGTGAGAGGGTCAGGAATGATGAAGTGCGCACTCACTGAGGGTCAGTA
>NW_025213113.1:0-9238 GCF_004010195.1 Chiloscyllium plagiosum
ATTTTGACAAAACTTGTTATTAAAACAAATGGCAGGTACAGGTGAACATCGAAGCTATAACCGGAATTAGAAACATATCCTAGACCCGTGGAGGTGGTCAGACAATGGAACAGAGCAAGAGAGTACTTGAGAGTTAAAATTTTTAAAAAGGGTAAAAGAAAGAAACACACTTGTTGGCCAAGGATGTGAAAAGAAGGGATATAATTCCGGGACTTCTCACAGTATACTGGCTTAGCTCTTGAAATTGAATTAGAAGAACACAGAACAGAAAGCGATACCGCACAGCAACAGGCCCTTCAGCCCACAATGCTGTGCCAAACATGACGCCAAATGAAACTATTCCCTTCTGCCTGCCCTTGGTCCATATCCCTCCATTACTTGCGTATTCGTACACCTATCTGAAAGTCCCTTAAACACCCCAATCATATCTGCAGTTTAGATAGAAGTTTATAAAATTATGAGATGCATAGGTAAGGTTGACAGTTGGAGTTTTTTTCCCAGATATTAGACCAGTTGCTGAGATGTTTGACTTCCAAAACCCATAACCATCTTTCTTTGTGCTGGGTATGAGTCCCGGAGGACTCAATATTGAGTTCTCCAATTTCAAATAACCTCCCTTCCCATCTCCTGACTCCCTTCCCAGCCCCTCCCTTCCACTCCTCCCTGTCACCAACCAGATTCATTCCTCCCATTGACCAACCAGGTCATATCCTCCATCTGTCTACACCTATCCCCACCTCACCACCCTGCCCCTGCCACCGCCTTTATCTGCAGCTCCCCCTACACCCACCCCCAATCCTGAAGAAGGGTTACACCAGAAATGTCGACTTCTCCATTTCCTGATGCTGCCTGGCTTGCTGTGTTCTTCCAGCCTCCTGCCTGTCTACTATGAGTCTAAGCAGCAGCAAGATTCCTTCCCTGATTCCCATTTACTCCAGTTTTACTAGGGCTCCTTGATGCCAAATTTGGTCAAATGCTGTCTTGATATCGAGGATATGTCACCTTTAGAGCTTAGCTTGCTATCTATGTTTGAACCAAGGCTGAAATGAGGTGAGAAATGAAGTGTCCTTGGCAGAATCCAAATTGGGCATCAGTGACTTTTTCTCTGAATGGAAAGATTTCTCTTTATCTCTGTTCTTGACCAATGATATTATAACTGTGACTGTATGTTATTAGCCCACTTCCCAGCAGGGTAGGTTTCCTCTATCCAATTGAAATCTCCCATTATCTGGAGAAACAGAGGTTCACCATCTTCTTAGAGTCATAGAGATGTACAACACTGAACCAGACCCTTCGGCCAGATATCCTAATTAATCTGGTCCTATTTGCTAGCAACTGGCCCATATCCCTTAAAACCCTATTCATAGATCTATCCAGATGCCTTTTAAATGTGAATTTGTACCAGCCTCAACCACTTCCTCTGGCAGCTCATTCCATACACGCACCACCCTTTCTGTGGAAATGTTGCCCTTTAGGTCCCTTTTCAATCTTTCCCCTGTCACCCTAGACTTATGCCCTCTAGTTCTGGACTCCCCCAGCCCAGGGAATAGACCCTGCCCATTTACCCTATCCATGCCCCTCATGATTTTATAAATCTCTATTAGGTCACCCCTCAGCCCCCGACCCTCCAGGGAATACATTCCCAGCCTCAGCTTCTCCCTATAGCTCAAACCCTCCAACCCTGGCAGCACCCTTGTAAATCTTTTCTGAACCCTTTCAAGTTTCACAATATCCTTCCAGTAGGAGAGCGACCAGAATTGCACACAATATTCCAAAAGTGGTCTAACCAATGTCCTGTACAGCTTCAACTTTAACTCCCAACTCCTATACTCAATGCTCTGACCAATAGAGGGAAGCATACTAAACACCTTCTTCACTATCCTATCTACCTGAGACTCTACTTTCAAGGAACTATGAACTTGCACTCCAAGGTCTCTTTGTTCAGCAACACTCCCCAGGAACTTACCATTAAGTGATTAGCCTTTCCAAAATGCAGCAGCTCATATTTATCTAAATTAAACTCCATCTGCCACTCTGCCCATTGGCCCATCTGATGATCCCATTGTACTCTGAGGTAACCTTCTTCGCTCTCCACTACACCTCCAATTTTGGTGTCATCTGCAAACTTATTAACTATACTTCCTATGTTCACATTCAAATTATTTATGTGAAATGAACCAGTTTGATAAACAGAGTGTCTACTTCAGAACGTCATTAAGATTGAACTATGTCAGGGTGTTTGGATTTAACCTGTTGCTCACAACCATCCTGCTTAGGCAGGGGCTTCACACCTTGGCAATAGACAAACTCTTCACGTGTAATTCCTGCAGTGCCCAGCTAATAGGGTCCATTGCCTGGAAACTCCATGTATTCAAATGAGACTGGGGAAGGAGGATGGGGGTGGGAGAGAGAAAAAACAAGTGTGAGGGCCAAGCATAATTCAGAAGGAGAGAGAAAAACACAAACTGGTCAATGGGAAGTTGCTGTTCGCTATGATAGGCACTGTTTTATGTAACGAGGAGCAAGTGAGGGCTGCAGATGCTGGAGATCAGAGCTGAAACTGTGTTGCTGAAACAGCGCAGCAGGTCAGGCAGCATCCAAGGAACAGGAGAATCGATGTTTCGGGCATAAGCCCTTCTTCAGGAATGAGGAAAGTGTGTCCAGCAGGCTATGTAACGTCTTGTTTCAGCTGTCAGGCAGCAATATTGCTTCTCTCTGAGGACTGAGTCTTATTGCCATGACACTAGTCTGGAACTCTGGATTACTGAGTCTGAGAAATTCATTTCACTTATCTTGGGTTTTATTTATTATTTTTATAACTTGGTTTTGTAAAATTCATAAAATTGTCCAAAAATTTCAATTAGAAGGGTAATGTATTGATTGAGTTTGAGTTTGATTTATTGTTGTCACATGTAGATACAGTGAAAAGTGTTGTTTTGTGTGCTATACAGGCAGATCATACTGTACAAAGTGCATCAGGGGAACAGAACAGAGTGCAAAATACAGTGAATGGAGAGAAGGTGCAGGGAGAGAGAGAAAAAACAGAATTAACAATTGAGAAGTCCATGCAAAAGTCTGATAACAGCGGGGAAGAAATTGTTCTTGAATCTGTTGGTACGAGTTTTCAAATTTTAATATCTTCAGCCCTGGGGAAAAGAGTGGAAGAGATTATAACCAGGGTGGGAGGGGTCTGTGATGATGTTGGGTGCTTTCCCGAGGCAGTGGGAAGTGTAGATGGAGTCAATGGATGGAAGGCTGGTTTGTGGGATGGACTGAGCTGTGTTTATGACTCTGTAGTTTCTTGTAAATGTCATAACTGAATTTCCTGTATGGGTCTGGGTTCCCCAACTTGTACGCCTCAGAACTGGACATCAGTAGGGAGTGGATCAGTAGAGTTCATCCATGGTTTCTGGTTGGGGAACATTCAGATTGACTTCTTCGGCACAAAGTCTTCTACACACTGACTAATGCAGTCTATAATGGAAGTAGTCATGATTTGCAGATGCCAGTGTTGGACTGGGGTGTACAAAGTTAAAAATCACACAACACCAGGTTATAGTCCAACGGGTTTAATTGGAAGTACACTAGCTTTCGGAGCGACGGTGATAGTGGAGGGTTTGATCATAACACAGAACTTATAGCAAAAAATTTACAGTGTGATGTAACTGAAATTATACATTGAAAACTACCTTGATTGTCTGTTAAGTTTTTCATCTGTTCGAATACCATAATAGTTTCACTTCTTTCATGTGTAAATCACAAAACCTTTTTTTAAAAGTTGCATTCTCAGGTTAGCTGTTAACAATGGTGATAGCTAGACAATATGTTGAAGGTGTTAGCCCCCTGTGTTCTCTGTCTATGACCTGATGTTTAGATTGATTCTAATCTAAAAAGTGAGATAACAGAGTTTTACATGAATTCATGCAGTTTTTGAGCAAAGTACAATGTAACTCTGCAAGTACAAATTTACCCCACACAATATATGTGTGCATGTGGGTCTTTGTCTGTTTGTGTGTGTGTGTGTCTGGGGTGGGGGATTGTAAGTGTCTGTGAGCCTTTGCTACAACAACAGATGAATGGGCACCGCATAACAATCAACAGACAGGAGGGCTCCCTCCCAGTTGGGGAACACTTCAGTGGTCCAGGATATTCAGCCTCTGACCTTCGGGTGACCATCCTCCAAGGTGGACTTTGGAACAGGCAGCAGAGGAAAGTGGCCGAGCAGAGGCTGATAGCTAAGTTCGGTACCCATAGGGAGGGCCTCAACCGGGACCTTGGGTTCATGTCACACTACAGGTGACCACCATTGCACTATACATACATACAGACACTCCTATTCACACATATACACACATATACACAGACGCACACAGGCACTCACACACGCCCTTACAGACACACACTCTCCCACACCCACACAGGCATCCTCTCAGAGACTTAGACCACTCTACACTCATGCACACACATATACACTCTCTCTCACAGACACAACCCNNCAGACACACACACACAGACAGACAAAGACCCACATGCACACATATATTTTGTGGGGTGAATTTGTACTTGCAGAGTTACATTGTACTTTGCTCAAAAACTGCATGAATTCATGTAAAACTCTGTTTTCTCAGTTTTTAGATTAGGATCAATCTAAATATCAGGTCATAGACAGAGAACACAGGAGGCTAACACCTTCAACATATTCTGGATCAGTGGTGCTGGAAGAGCACAGCAGTTCAGACAGCATCCGAGGAGCAGTAAAATCGACATTTCGGGCAAAAGCCCTTCATCAGGAATAAAGGCAGAGAGCCTGAAGGGTGGAGAAATAAGCTAAAGGGCGGTGGGGGTGGGGAGAAAGTACAATGGGTGAGTGGGGGAGGGGATGAAGGTGATAGGTCAGGGAGGAGGGTGGAGTGGATAGGTGGAAAAGGTAGGACAAGTCCGGACAAGTCATGGGACAATGCTGAGCTGGAAGTTTGGAACTAGGGTGAGGTGGGGGAAGGGGAAATGAGGAAACTGTCGAAGTCCACATTGATGCCTTGGGGTTGAAGTGTTCCGAGGTGGAAGGTGAGGTGTGAGGGAGCGGTGGTGAAGGAGGCCCAGGACCTCCATGTCCTCGGCAGAGTGGGAGGGGGAGTTGAAATGTTGGGCCACAGGGCGGTGTGGTTGATTGGTGCGGGTGTCCGCACTCTGCTAGGAGGCGTCCAGTCTCCCAAATGTAGAGGAGACTGCATCGGGAGCAACGGATGCAATAAATGATATTAGAGGATGTGCAGGTAAAACTTTGATGGATGTGGAAGGCTCCTTTAGGGCCTTGGATGGAGGTGAGGGAGGAGGTGTGATAGAGGTGAGGGAGGAGGTGTGGGTGCAGGTTTTGCAATTCCTGCGGTAGCAGGGGAAGGTGCCAGGTTGGGAGGGTGGGTTGTAGGGGGGCGTGGTAGTCACGGAGGGAACGGTCTTTGCGGAAGGCAGAAAGGGGTGGGAGGGAAATATATCCCTGGTGGTGGGGTCTGTTTATTGTCTAGCTAACACCAATTGTTACAGCTAACCTGAGTGCAACTTTTATAAAAGGTTTTGTGATTTACACATGAAAGAAGTGAAACTATTATGGTATTCGAACAGATGAAAGACTCAACAGACAATCAAGGTATTTTTCAATGTGTAATTTCAGTAACATCACACTGTGAATTTTTTGCTATAAACTCTGTGCCTTAGAATTGTGTACTCCACTATCGCCTGATGAAGGAGCGACGCTCCGAAAGCTAGTGCTTCCAATTTAACCTGTTGGACTATAACCTGGTGTTGTGTGATTTTTAACTTTGTAACGGAAATAGCGCACCTGTTTAGTTTGGCCACTGAGTTCTTGGATATGGACCAGTCCACCAACTGTAAGCAGGTCTGTGGAAGCCCTTACGTTACCTCAGCCCAACACTGCGCTACGTTTTACAGTGGGTCCTCTCGCTCCAGTGTCTGCTTGTAATCCAGGAGGAGGACCAAAACACGGACGGGGGATGGAGTGGGAGACATCTTTGATGGTTGTACGCCATGGTAGCACCTTTTTAAGGTTGGCCTGGTGAAGTCACCGGCTGCAAGGAACAAGGACTTGGGGTATTCTGCCTGAAAACTGTAGCACTGTGTACTTGGTCAAGTGCACCATGCACCTCCTCCTGGGGTGAGATGTAAACTACTAACAGGATGGCGGGGGCTGAACGTGTGGCAGGGAGTAGGGACGGCACTTTGCTGGAAGATATTCTTGGCCTTGGGGAGCAGTAACTCACCAGGGTCACCAAGTCTGAGCACTGGGAGGTGTTGATCAGGAGGCAGACCCCTCTGTCCTTTGCCTTGCCTGAGGACGCCAGTCAGTCTGTTCAATGAAATGAGAAGCCCTTAGGGTGTCAGGCACAGACAGGTGTAGCAGGAGTGAGCCATGTGTTTGTAAAACAGAACACACAGGAGTTTCTCAACTTCCTTTGGAAGGTGAGTCTAGTTTTAATTTCATCACGTTGTTTTCAATGATTTGGACATTTGCCCGGAGTATAATGGGGACAGAGGGGGCCTTGAAACCCCGAAGTTTCAGTCTCCCCTGAGTTCTAGCACTTCTCCCATATTTCCTGGATCGGGAACTGCTCCTGGTCAATTCCAGGCATCAGTGAGGGAAAGCTGCTGCTCCGAGAGGGAAGTGTGCGCTCCCAGTGGGGCCCTGGACACCACTCATGGCCTGGAGTGTTCTGGGGAAGTCCAGTGGCTGGTTTGGTTGGGCCTCCTCAATGTCAGGTCACTGTGGCTCAGGTCTTGGTCTGAGCCAGGCCAAGGCACTGGCTGGGCCTTGGTCCCAGGTTTCCACCAGGAGGTCAGGCTACTGGGGAGCCAGTAGGCCCCTGATCCCTCTGGGCTTATGTTTCCAGCATCGGTCAGGCCTCATCAGCGGAGAATCTTTAAACCTGAAAGTAGACTAAAGAGAACATTGTTAGTAATTCTGATAGATATTGAATTGAGGTTTAGAAGAGGAGAACGATTATAAGATATGTAAGAATAAGATCTGCTGTGGACAGCTTGCAAAAAGTCACATGTTCTGGCGCCATATTGAATCTAGAACATTAGAACATAGAACAATATGGCACAGAATAGGCCCTTCAGCCCTCGATGTTACACCGACCTGTGAAGTAATCTAAGCCAATCCCCCTACACAATCCCATCATCATCCATCTGCTTATCCAAGGACTGTTTTAAATGCCCCTTATCTAGTTTAACATTTTTGTTGCATCAGTACCATTGGTTATCCCCTCATACCATCAGTAATGTAAATGTTGTCTTTACTTCTACTAAACTTTTGGTTTTTTTGATTTATAAAGTAGATTATTCATCTCACTGTAAAAAGACAGAAGTGAAATATTTTATTTGGGGTTGATAAAGTTTGAGACAATCAACTTTTGTGGGTGGCACGGTGGCACAGTGGTTAGCACTGCTGCCTCACAGCGCCAGAGACCCGGGTTCAATTCCCGCCTCAGGCGACTGACTGTGTGGNAGGTCAGGTGAATTGGCCATGCTAAATTGCCCGTAGTGTTAGGTAAAGGGTAAATGTAGGGGTATGGGTGGTTGCGCTTCGGCGGGGCGGTGCGGACTTGTTGGGCCGAAGGGCCTGTTTCCACACTGTAAGTAATCTAATCTAATCTAATCTAAGGAGCAAATAACATTTTCAAATTGTGAGCAAATGTCAGGAGTTCAGTTGTCATGTGATTAAGTAGCACATGGGGCTGTACTGCATGATTGAATTACTAATACAAGGTGTATTGCTGCAACTCACTAAGGCATTGTCAGCTTTTAAACTGTGACCTCTATCACCGAAAAGGACAAGGGCATCAAGTTACATGGGAATACCACCACCTGCATATCTCCCCTCAAGTCAGACACCATCCTGACTTGGAAATATATCACAGTTCCTTCACTGTCACTGGGTCAAATACATGGATTTCATTTCCTGACATCACTGTGAGTTCTGCTCATGACCACGGATCATAATCCTACAAATCCTACCAAACTTTAATTACACATTTTTTAAAAGGAGGAACATACAGCCAAATGTTGACCGCGGCTGTAAATTGAGAGGCTGCCTGGAGGGAGAGACTCTGGAATGTCACACCTAAGAAGGTGTCAAAGAAGCCTCAAAGGGAGAAAATGTGCCACAAACTGAATTTGTAATCTCTTGGAAGTATCTCAGACTGTGATTATGATTTTTTTTTTGAAAAAAGAACAGTGTGGGCAAAAATACACAGGAACTGGGTTAAAAGTGAGCTTCAGTCCTGGTCTATATATGTTATTGGCCTGACATCCTACTGTGTGTATAGCAGTGCAATGTAAGAGTCACAGCTGAGAACAGTGACTTCACCTGATGTAGGAGCAGCGTTCCAAAAGCTTGTGATTTTAAATAAACCTGTTGGACTATAACCTGATGTCATGTGACTTCTGACCTTGCCCACCCCAGTCCAACACGAGCACCTCCACATCAAAGGAATCAGAACAATGGCGTTCCAATCAACATTCAAAGACATAATCTGGAAATCAACTCTTTAGTTACCGACATCACCGCTACTGGTGATGGCCGATGCAAAGGGACAATTTTCACGAAATATTCAGAGACTGATTCTTTTTATTAACTTTTATCTTATTGGAAACACTTTTTATTTCTAAGTTGCATGTTGCATTACTATTTATTTATGTTTAGTAATTAAGATCCTCACTCTGTCAATTCAGGAACGCAGATTTAAATTGTCTCATTTAAAGCATCAGTTCATTTGAGTCGAGAGTGTAGTGCTGGAAAAGCACAGCAGGTCAGGCAGCATCCGAGGAGCAGGAGAATCGACGTTTCAGGCAAAAGATCTCCCTCACATTCCTGATGAAGGGCTTATGCCCAAAACATCAATTCTCCTGCTCATCAGATGCTGCCTGACATGCTGTGCTTTTCCAGCACCACACTTTTCCACTCTGATCTCCAGCATCTGCAGCCCTCACTTTCCCATCAGTTCATTTGAGTCTGGGGGCCAGATATGCACAAGGAGAAAGTGAGGACTGCAGATGCTGGAGATCAGAGTTGAAAATGTGTTGCTGGAAAAGCGCAGCAGGTCAGGCAGCATCCAAGGAACAGGAGGATCGACGTTTCGGGCATAAGCCCTTCTTCAGGAATGAGGAAAGTGTGTCCAGCAGGCTAAGATAAAAGGTAGGGAGGAGGGACTTGGGGGAGGGG